>NC_056546.1:25883053-26185924 GCF_910596095.1 Thunnus maccoyii | reverse complement strand
TTCTGTTAGTAAGCTAGTGCATGAGTAATGGCTGTTAAATTAGCATAGAGAGAAGACCTTTTCCCATGACATGTAATGTCAGATCTGTGTTCCAGCTTACAGTGGATGACTGATGGGTTTTAAATCAGCATGCAGTCCTTTTGAACTGTAGTATCAATTGGCTGAAAGGTCCAAATGTCCTGCAACTCACAGAACAGTCTAAAGTCGGTCCAATCTTGCCCCTGTCCTCTCTTCTCCATGTTGACCTCAGGACCACTCTGCCTTTCAGTGTCACCCAAACGGCCGAGCATACTCTCCCTCTTTCTCTTTTTCTCATCCTCACATTCTAACACAATACGGTCATGTCCGGCCGATGAATCGATGGCTCTGTTCAGGGCCATGAATGGACGGGAGCGACAGAGAGTGAATAGAGCGCAGAAGAGAAAAAGAGCAGTTTTATGTGCAGAGAGTTGTAGCGATGAAATAAATGGATGTAATGGACTTGTGCAGATGGAAGACAGAGGAGGTCAGGGAGAGTTGGGCAGAAAGATGAAGACAATAACTTCACTGCACCCCCCCCAGGGGCTTCAGGGAGAAGGTCAGAGGTCGCCGTGCTTGGGCGAGATTCATATCCGAAGCCCTGTTGGCCCTTAAACTCTGAACGCTGGGAGCAGCCTTTATTGCTCCAGACGTCCTCTCTCATAACCCCCTGCATTCCCTCTCTCTTTCATTTTCCTTCAATCTGTAAACTCCCCTCTCTGCCTTCTGCATATATGTCTGTACATACATGTACATACCTGTATTTGGATGTATATATCTTTATTTAACCAGGTAAGATTTCATTGAGATTCAACATCTCATTTACAAGGGAGACCTGGCCTATGCTTGCTATAAGTGTATATATGCCTTGTGTGTGTGATGTTATATCGCCCAGTCCAGCAGGTTTATATTGCCGGTGCAACCAGAGCCCGTCAGACAGAGGGCCCATGTCTACGCCTTGGCAGTCAGGCGGAACAGGGAAGTAAACTAGAAGCACTGGAGGGATGGGGAGACTCTTGGTTGTGGGGATAGCCTATATAAGTAATACACAGGGGGGCTTTTGAATTACAGCCTTGGTCTTTGGCAAAGGTCTGTATTGGGTTAAGTGCTGGTTTGCAGTCTGGTCAGGGATGGATCGTAAAATGTGAGGATGGTAACCCAAAAGTCCTAAATTTCCTTTTCTTAGAAATCACAAATTAGTTAAATCATGAGTTTCAAGAAGATGAAATGAAATTTTAATAATCTTGGGTAAAACTGGATCCATGCAGTAAATTTTATAAGCACAGAGAAAAATATAATAAATAAAGAACAAATCATGGCAGTGTTTACTACATCTATTACAGCATGAGAACGCATCAAAAAGTATAATATATATTTCCTGTGGTATTTTATGTAAGAAACTGTGGTGCAGCATACTGTGACAATAGAAAATGTGTGTGTTTGATAAGACAAACTTAACAAATCAAGTCCAGTATAGTGATATATCTTTTTTCTTGGGCTTTGTGTTAAGTTTCTGTAGGTGGCTATTCAACCACGGTGGCTGCTCATACTAACTAAACAGTTTTTCTTCTATTTATTCACACACACAAAAAAATTATTTATAGTTGTACATTAAGGGGTTACGGTGTAATTACTTAGCCTGCACACATAGCCACTGTAGCTAAGATGTTAGCTAGACTGTAGTTGCACCTCCTTAAAAATGTGAGTATGTGTTGGGGCTATTATGGCAGTGATTGGTCAGCTTGGGCTGCTTGTGTTTCAGATAATGGTGAAAATTGTTGAAGTAGAAGAAGACTGTATTCTTCTGCTTTCTACTAACACACATTGAACAAAATCTTCACTGCAGACCTTCAGTTCACTGCGTTCACCGCTCTATTTCACAGTGAATTAAAGAGGAAGACATTACCTGTATGTAATTCAAGTACATGAGTAGCCAACTATCGCTCTATACCTCAAAGTAAATGAAAGACTGTAAACACAGTTACCGTGGTGAATATAATTAAAGCATTAAAGCAAAGCCTGATCATGTAGAATACACTAATCCAGTGCTGTAGAGGTGCTATTAGTGGGTGAATGTTATCATGTTATCATGATAACATAATATAATATATCAGTTATCATGATATAACTGAATGAAGATGAAAATAAAGCGCAGTACGAGAAGGGCAGACTGGAGTTAAAGGCCACGCTGAAGAGCTCAATGACCCAGACATGGTCCTCAGGGTATTGGTGAGGTGTATCAGTGTTGGTAGCGTTTGTCTGTAACTGAGCCAGACTGACAGCTGCTGTCTGTCTGCTCACTCTCTGTCATCAGCTCCAGTCATGTACCAACACTGTGCACGTACCGAGCACCGAGCACCAAGCACCTGGCTGCACACAGGACATATATATAGCCTGGATCCCAGCAAGCTCCGGCATGTGCATTTGTGTGTTTATGGAAAGAGCATAAAAATATCTTGTTCAAAGGAAATAGTCTAAATGCTGGAATTTGATTTAACAGAGGTAAAATTACAGTTTCAATGACACAAAAAGCTTTACAACCTGACATCAGAATGTTGCTTTTACAAATGGCTTATTACTGAACAATATTAAAGGATTTATTAACCACTAGTAAAGTCATTAGTTGCGACTTATCTGTGTTTATCTGTGTTTGCCTGTGGACACTGCATGTACAGTATGTGTGTGTGTTAAAGGCTGTTGAAAAGACTCTGTGATCATAAGGTCATATACTGAGTATTAACATGTCTACAATCACCAATCATATGTCACACACCCAATCTATATTTAAGCATGCCATGAATGTTCTGGGTGGTGCAAAGGTCAGCTGATACATGTACTGTACATGTGGTCAAAGATATATGACTATATGTTCCACTGACTGTAACGGGACAAAATGAACAGGGTCACACCAATAACACTTTCCGTTCCACTGTGCTCACTGCAGTCAGGTAATAAGATGTAGGTGAGTGAATGGCCGTTTGACTGAGGTTTGTCATATACGAGTGTAAGTAGGTCCAGGTTTATACGTGACTACTATGACTATTTCATCCAAATCTACTGAGAATTATAGCTTATTTTGTTCATCCCAGACTAACCTCATGGTCTCTCTTTGGCCATTGTCAGACATTAGATTTTAAATGTTCACCCTTGCACAGTTTATGAAATTATAAACCAATATGCTGATGAAGCCCCATTTGTTTTGTATGAATTACTACTGAGTTTATGTGTATTTGTCCCTTATAACTTGTAACTGTTAAAGTTAGAGGTTGTGTGATTATGTGGATGGACTATGATTGGATGATCAGTATGTGTTTGTCTTGAAGCTGCTGGTAGCTTACATTTGTGCTGATATTCAAAACCTCAAAATATTTCCACTTCTACGACCAAAACATCCCAAACAATTTTTTTTCAAGTTAAAGTTAGTATTGCTCAATTGTACAATAAATATGTAATCCAAAACAAACTACATCATGTGGATCATATCAGATGTCATCAGCAGTGACTGCTAAATCACTTCAGTGTAACTTCTCTAGACTGTTAAGAGTCATGTAAATCAGCATTGCTTCTGAGTTGTGAGGTCGGGGGCTCTGGAGTTGTGGGAGTATCCGTTTCCAAACACAAACCACTCAGTCTGTCTAATCCCCATGTCGTCTCTCCCCTCAGCAACAACTCCAAGCCTGTCCTCTGGTTAGGGCACAGGGCAGACCCCGGGGGTCAGGGGTCAAGGGTCAGGGCAGCTCCTTGGGCTGGACAATAGCCAAAGCGCCACCTGGAGTAAATCAACGGCTGGCTCAAGCGATTGGCCGTGACAGCCACCATTACAGAGGCCAAATAAACACACTGGAGGCAAGGAATTGTGGGTAAAATGTGTACACACACACTCACCAGCTCTGTCAGTGCTCACTGTCCGAAGGGCCACAACTCACTGTTGCCCTAGAGTCGCTCCCCACTCACCACCCTCCAACCCCATGTGTGTGATTAACTGTTGGAAGTGCAGAAGGTGAAGGGTGTCAAGAGAACGAGTGTATCTTAGGGGTTTTAAGGTGTGTGTATGTGTGCGTGTGTGTGCGTGTGTGTGTGTGTGCTGGGGTTGGGGGTTTCTCTGAAGGGAGAGCTTTGTTTTTGGACTCGTATTTCATAGACCAGACTTCTTGTTTGTTGGTTCAAACTGACTCCATGTGTTGGTGTGAGACAGAGGGAGTCTGAGCTAGAAATAGTCTTTCTGTCTTTCCCTTTGCATGTTTGGACAAACGGATGGATGATTATGGATGTACATACAGTGGATATCTTCTGTTTACATACAGTGCATTTCCGTATTTCCCAGTTTATATTACCTTAAGACCTGAAAGTAAACTAAAGCCAGACCATTCTGTCACGTGCATATAGAGTAGCTGATGTTTCAGTTTTCCATTTTAATTATCCACACAGTGGGTAAAACAAAACTATTTGCAATTAAAACAGAAACAAAGAGAAATTATTGAATCTCATAGATATTATCATTTTAGTGTACGTATGGGTGTATCTATGTATAGTTTACTATTTTTGTGTGTACACATTTATGATCAGACAGACCCTGCACATTGCAGTTCATGCTATGTGTGCTTTTGTTTAATTGTAGATATAATTACCTAACAGGCTTAATGATGGGTAGGCTTTGGGTATGTAATAGTGTATATGTGGTATAATACGGTAAATGAACTGAATTTATATGACTATTTACTGTGTTGTACCACATATATAAATATGTCATTATTTACTACAACAGGGCTATATTGATCTACTTCAAGGAAAGTTCTTTCAAACTTTTGGCTTTATTTTGGACATTATTACAATACCATGTAGTCCTACTGAATGCTAGTGATGTGGCGCACACAGGTGACGCTTGTTGCCTATGTAGCAATTGGTGTGTCTTGTTGTCAATCAATATATCAGTAGATCTATCATGCTTGGATATGGGTGGTTAAAAGTAATGTTGTAAAGTAGTAAAGTTTTCTTGTTTTCACTAGTTGTATTTACTGATTCCACTGTTTCCTATGTCCAAGTAAAAGCAGAGAAAGTGCCATTTATCATCTTTTAATTTGAGGCTTCAAGGCAGTAAAATTAACAAGAAAGTTTGAGGGAGTGTAGACCCTTTGGATATTTGAGCCTCGGTGGTAAAGGACAAGGGGGCTGGGAGGGTTAGCATAACTCTGTTTTGGATACTAAGACATAGTGATAACCACTGTGGTCTCGCTGGCTCCAGCTGAACCTCACTGTCGTTGGTCAGCGTCGGCCACCGCTGGGCTGCAGCTATGTTGTGTGCTCTGTGTGTGTCTTCTGTATGTGCAGTCGGTTTATTGCACGCAGGGCTCCGTCTGTCAGTCCAGGAGAAAAGGAGGGGAAACAGAGGTGGTTGAGACTGTGAATATAGAGCTGAGTAGGAGGAAAGAGAGATTTGATATGTGCTTATTTGCTTTTGAATGATTTGTGTAAATACGTTTTGGAAGTTTTTCTAGTATTATTATAAAGCAGATATTGGTGGAAAGAATCTGAGGATGTTAAAGATTGTAGGGTTGGGTGCTCTTTGGGTAAAACAGCAATCATGCGGGGAAAAAAAACAGATATCCGAGGCACTCCAGAAATCTGTTGACGAATTCCTTATCCTTGGATTATTTTTGGCATTTTGCCTTTATTTGATAGTTACAGAGTCGATACAGGCAGGAAATGTGGGGAGCGAGACAGTGTGTGACATGCAACAGAAGTTCCCATCTGGAATCAAACTAAGGGTATTGCAGTTAATATGGGTACATCATATCCACTGTAGACTACCAGGACTATTAATAAAGTCTTTATTTTATTTAGCTTTGATCAGATACTAGTGATTATGAACAGTCATACACAGTGATGGAAGAAGTGTCTGTTTCTTAATTAGAAGTAATGACACCACAGTGTAAAAACACTCCATTATGAGCAAAAGTCCTGCATTCACACTTTTACGTAAGTAGAACTACACAAGTGTTAGCAGCAAAATGTACTTAAAGTATCAAAAGTAAAGGTACTCATTATGCAGAATGGCCCCTTTCAGAGTGTTAGAGTGCTAATGCTGCTATCTGCAGACACAAGACACTTTATGTACAACCCAGTTTCATTTCCTTGAGTGTAATTTTTGTTCAAGCGCAATTGTATTGTTTCAAATTTTATTGTCTCACTTTATTTGTGTCTTAATAAACTTTGTAGTCACTATTTATGAATGGTGTATATAGTATTTAGTACCTTCTATTTGTGTTTTTTTCTGCTTCATTTTGTTTATAGTAAAGAATATTACACCAATTTAGCATTGCACTCCTATAACATTGGTGGACTTTTTTGTATTAAAATCAATTCAGCAGAACCAGAGATATCGTCTTTCTCCACTATACAATGCATCAGATTGATGAGAGCACCATAAATTGTGTATAAAATCTGATGTACAGTATAAACATTTTGGGCGTAGAAGAAGAAAATGCACGTTTAGTTTCCAATAAACAGTTATCCATGCGAAAAACTGTTCTGGAAGATGAATATAGTCTGACAATTGTTTATTAATGTTTCAATACATGTTTATTTGGATGAGAATTTTTATGCATATGTTTGTTTTCCTATCTCCTATGTCTCCATGTGTGTTTGAATGCCTGTGTGTATCTGTGGCTTTGTATGTCAATACCACAGTTTTATTTGTCTCGCTCAGCAGAGGATCCACGCCGGGATAAGAGGACGGTTGGTGGTGGAGGGATGTTAGTGGTGGGGAATCTGCTGGGGCTGTTTGGTCGATGACGGTCAGAGGTTTCAGCAGACCACCTCCCCCCTTTCCCAGCCCTCAGCCACCCTGTCATTAGGGTGACAGTCAGGTCCTGTTTAGCCCCAATTGGCCATGCTAATAACAGTTTTAATAACCCGGGCCCATGTAATATTTCACTGCTGTTTGGACCGCCATGTCACGCTAAGAGATGGAAAAACAGCTTCACCGCTGCAAGGATGGAATGACTGAGTGAACTTTGTCCGCAGATGTGTGTGTGTCCATGTGTTTTGTATATGACAGACTGACCATTGTATAAATTCTACACTGCATTTCAGCTTAAGATTTGTTTGTTCTTGTGTGTCGTTTTTATATGGGTACACGTGTGCTTGCAGACATGTACTATATGTGTACTTTTACACAAATGCATGCCTGTTTCATGACTCAACCCAACTCTGTGCTCAGTGTAGATGTGTGGGCATGTTTGTGTGCACACCTGTTTCTGTTTGTGCAGTAGATTAACTCATTGAATGTGTGCTAATCTTTTACTGTGTGTAATGTGTTATGTAAAGATTTTCCTGTTTCGACAGTGAAGCGGGGAGCAGTCGGGGCGACTGTCGGCTTGCTGTAAACACAAACATGTACATTACTGCACCTACATGCTCAGACGTATTCACAACTGTCATCGTGTTGCATCAGAGACTCGTGCTTTAGCTGCAGTCAGGAGCTTTGCCAAACATGCATAGAGGCGGAAAATAGCATCAAATATTTCCTCAATACATTTTCATACTTACTTAAGATGAAACACAGTATGTTACACGCATGGTTAGCTTGAATTAGTATGGTTGTCACCCTTTTTTCATGCAATTGCACTGTATTTGTCATTTTCAGGCAATTCAACAGGTCACAATTTACATTCAGTACTAATGCAGGTGATAGTGCTCCCCATATGCCCTATGCATAGAGGTCTGGGTGGCGGATGGGTGTGTACTGCATCCGACTTTGATTCGGGAGCCTGTTACAGACCCGCAGTTCACATTTTTTAAACCATACCACAATCTTTTCAACTAAGGATTGACAGGAGTCCTGCCTCAGATACCTACTGTGTAGCTTTTTATTTATAATTCAGCATCATATTTCCTTCAATCCAAGAACTTGAAAGTCTTGTTTTCACCTACTCTCACTATACTCTAATCCACACTGACAAACAGACCCTAGACCTGTAGCAGTAAAATGAGGTCCTATCCACCCTATTCGTCCTGAGTATAATTTGGACTTGTTGCAACTCAAATCTCAGGTTGAGTCTTGGTTCCTTAGAGCTCAGTAGATGCATGATGATCTCTACCCTGCATGCATATGGTAGAAAGAAAGATTTTAAAAATGGTGGCATGAAATGTTAAAAAACTTTGCCATCGCACATAAACTTTTTGCTGTTTTGCATCCAATATCTACAGTCAGTCTGATAATAGGGTTGCCATGCTACAGAAAGCATTTTTTTCATCACTATTTTCCGACATTAAGCTGATAAAACGTTAAAGGATAGGTTCAGATACTTCAAGTCTATTTTATACAATATTCATATGCCATATGTGCTGGAGTTATTGGTCGCTCCTCCCTATAGTGGCTATGAAGCAGTCGTGCCCGAGCATGACTACACTGAACACAAAGAGAGAATTCAACAATAAAAAGACTGTTACTTTGGAAGATCCCCTCTTTATTTGTTTAACTCAGACAGCTGAAGCCTCATATTAGTTCCGGCTAAACTTTGGTTGTATTTTTACACAAAACGAGGACTGTGGATTTTGTCAACCATCACTTAAACTGGAGTCACACTAGGAGCACATCATTTAATGCCCATTATAAACAGAAAGAATGACTACAGCAGCCAATAGCTTATGTGAGCGAGTATTGTTTTAAGATAGACTTGGAAAAATCTGAACTTATCCTTTAAAAACTATTTTAAGATATTGTGAAACTGTTCTTTCCTCTCCTGATTACAATGGAAACTGCTGGGATGGAAACCCAGCTACAGACACATACACACTCCTCTCGCTGCTTCAGCTCCTTCTACCCATGGTTTCGCCACAGCCAAGCGGAGGCAAAGAGCGAGACAGTCTGTGTGAGCAGAGTGAAACCTAATTCTCTGGCAGCCCTCATCCTCAGCCAACGCTGTGAAAGATAAAGACTCAGGGGGAAACTGGGCCTGGGAATCCAGCTAGCGTTGGCTTTTATTGGGCAGCCCACATCACAGAAGGGACCTTGAGCAGGTCTTAGCCCACCGGGGAGGGCTGGAGACGGAGGCCCATGGAGAGAGTCGGCCGGACGGCGGCTGGGGAGCGTCGGGGATGAACCAGGGAGCTCTTTCATTCCCTGCCAGCATGCAGATTGCTTCCAACTGGACCCACAGCCAAAACACAAGTCCAACAGAGAAAGAGAGACAAACATAGTCAGCCAGAGAAACCTGACAGCATCATACAATATTATCAAAGTGAGGATATGGCCTCAAAGGACCATACAAGCAGTTCTGCAAGTTGTAGCCTATTCCATGAATTTATGTATGATATAAACAGCCCACCCAAGAAATTACATTCATACAGGATGATTCTGCACCTCAGAATTTACATCCAATGCCACAATTCAGCGGAAGTGCAGAAAGTAATGAATCTTTCATGTGGCAAGGTACAAAGTAAGGTACTGTAGTGATCTGCAATTATTGTTTTCTTTTTTATCAACTATAACTGTAATCTTTCCCTAATTTTCACCAAGTGTTGTAGTTGCCTAACCATAACCTAACCATAGTTTATTTCCCATAAGTGCGACCTTTACCTAACCTTGGCTTTGGATGGTAAAAAAATAGTCACTGAACATAATCCATGGTTTTGCAGAATTGTTGAGTCTGCAATGTTTTCAAGACAAACGACCGATTAAATGCATCATGATTCACTGAAATACACATGAGGAAGGCTGCACTCTTAGCCTGCTAGCTTCTTACCAGTGAATCTGATGTGGCACTAAATACGGTGTAACACCGGTACTCAAAAAAATGCCAGAGAAAGAAATTTACGAGGATACAAAAAGAAAGAGGGGCTTTCTACTTTTGTGGTAGCAACAAAACTCCTGAGTGGAAAACAGCAACAGTGAAATGTCTTGTACAGTTTGTCAGCTAACTCGCTAGCCGGTTAGCATCCTGACTGCATCGTTATGTGTCTTCTGTGTGACTTTGACAGCAGCAGCCTCTGAAGGAGACACAGCTCTCTGTTTAAGTGTTAATCACCAAGGTTTATACACAACAACATATGCAGTTTCATGAAAGTCAACAAAATGCCAGGTCATCATGATTGTTTTTTATGACATTATTGACATTATCTCTGTGGTTCCTGCCAGCTTTGTCAACATCTACCACAGGAATCTCTCCTAAAGTTCAGATAAAACAGCTGTTGCTCTGTGTCTGTTTGTTTAACTGTGGTTAATAAAGGTTTAAACCTGAAGTAACAAACCTGAGGTTAAACCCAGAGTGAAAACAAACAAATGCCACCATGTTCTTTCTCACACTCTTCACTGTTAGTACATTTCTGCAGATCTCTCAGCATTATTTAATCGTTAATGTTGATGTTGCTAATTGAGTTTATTATGAAGGTCATCCATACTTGCTGAAATGTTATTATCATAAACTCTGTTCTCTTCTCCCTATGTGTTCCATACTATCTGGCTTCACACAAAATATGGAGAAACATTTATACAACATTCATTTACTGATCCAGTATGTGCCTGATTTTATATTTGGCATATTTTTGTAATATATCAACATTACATATCCATAACTAAAGAAAAACAGCCAAAATCTAAATGGAACTCCACTGTTGTACATATTATGTATAATAAATCACCAGAATTATGGAAAAAAAGAGTTATTTTTTTGGCTGCTGGGCCAGTGAAAATATACAAGGGGCCAGTAAAACTCTGATCTACTGGCCAAGTGGGCCAGTGGGGAAAAAATGTTATGTTGAACGCTGTAATGTTTTTGTCCAGCTACAGGGTTGGATATGAAAATCTATTAGCAGACTTTTCATATCAATCTGCACTTAAACTGCATTCCTGCTTTTCTAATATTGACAGAAAATGATTGCAGACTCAATATTCACTGTGATGGTTTCAAGAATCTGCACATTGTGTTTAGGGCTGTATGGAAATGAATGGGAACCAATGGCTTCCTTTAACACAAGGAAAAGTACATTTAAAAATCAAAAATAATATGGAATGCATTTTTTAAAAACCAGGATGAATGTAAAATGTGCATAATTTGTAGTTAGCAAGCTTAAATTTCCAAATCTATTGACATCAGAGTCCTGCAGTCCACTTTTGCAAACCTGTACCCACCACACCAACACATCTCAGCACTGTAACCAAGCCATTACTCACTATTACAGCTAAATCCATTCTCAGCCCAACCTGTTAATGTAAGGTTGGTATCTTAACCTGTACTCATAATATAATAATATAATATATTTCCTGACTAGTACTCGCACAAGTGAATGCTTTTAGATAGATAGTAGATCACCTACCACTTCATTTACCATTGTGAAAACCTCAGCACTGCCCCACCATACATTCACTAAACACACAGTGTAACAAAGTGTTTGAAAGCTCAGCGGATCCATAGAAGGTTTCTCGAGATGGTGACCATGGGTCGTGAATCAGCCGCCTCTCTGTAGAGTCTTTTGAAGAGAGCATGAGCAATTTATGGAGGCTTGCGAAACAGAACCCAACACTCTGTTAAAAAGCAGCCTGGACGCCTCTTTCAGGATTTGGTGGGGAAGCAGCATAAGAACCGGAGCTGAATCAATTAGCCCTAGTGTGTGATTTATGGGTGAGGTGAGTGACTGGGCCTGCCTTTTCTCTGTGAAAAGACACACACACACACACACACACACTAACACCTGTCACAGACAGTAGAGGAGATAGAAGCCTGAAGCCTGAGCCCACCAGATTAACCATGCCATTGCAATCGGACATTAATCAATGCTTGACACACACACCTGCACACACACAAAAGAACGTGCATGGATGTGTGCATGCACTCACTGCTTCTCTGTGAGGTCATCTTATTTACTTTGAGCGTGGAGACTCTTAAATAAATTGCACTTTCCTGACAAACTGAAGCTGCAGGAACACTCAGTGCAGTATACATTATGCAACACAACGTCCGTGGCCAAGTCTTCACCTTCAGCATGTCCGCAGCCGCTGCTCTCAGCTCTATTACTAACCAGCAGACGTGGGTGAGTTTTTAGATCCACCCTCTGGTATGTGCAGTGTTTTCCACTCTCCATGTGCTGTAGATTAGGCTCTTTGTTCTCTGCACTGCTGCCATAACACTCGCTCATTAATCACACTCTTACAGTAGTCCGCTCTTCCACCATCCCTCCTTGCATGGCTGCCAGCTATTCTCAGGGTGTGAACTCTAGTTGCTGCTAAACCGCAGCGTTCTTCAGCCAGCAGACAGGAGGGAAAGTGGGTCAACAGAAACCACATGGAACCACCTGAAAGCAGCAGGAATGCAAGACCACCTCCTATTCCTCTGGCTATGTGGGTGTCTGGTAGGACTGACCATGCGTCAGCCTCAATAGATCCAAATTTGATCTCAGATTTTTTATCATTTTAATGGAAAACAAAACCCAGAATTTATTTGCAAAAAGACTAAAGGTTCCTCTAAGGTGATAGTTTAGTTTACCATATCAGTTTTAATAAATATCTTTTCAATATATATATATATATATATATATATATATATATATATATATATATATATATATATATATTTATATATTTTTGAAAGTTCGTTAACAAAAGAGGGCTTTAACTTCTGGTAACAAATGACTGGATGCACAGACTTTGCTATAACCGTAAGGCTAGCAAACTGATGTAACAGCATCCCTGAATAACAGCATCTGCATGCCTTTTGCACCATTGTGAACTAGGCAACTGCAAACATCCGTAATTACATCTTTGGGTCTTGCACTGTGTACCTGTCAAGATTTGAAAAACTGCAGTCTGTGGTCAACCCAACTTTGAGTGGCTCCTTGATAGTCATTGGGTTGTTGGTCTGTACTACCTCCAAGATAATCTCTTCCTCTATCACCACCAGAAGCCACCAGATTTTGAAGACAAGAAGGGCAAGGAAGCCAAATTCTATTGTTGAAAGTGGTTTGGGGAGTAGTAGCAGTGTGTTGTGGGAAAAGTGGCAAAACAAAGTATACTCACAACATTCAGTACAGGCGAAAAAACTATTTTTGAGTGTGCTGCTGATGGAGATATTCTGTCACAATGCAATGCACAAAATAAATGGAAGAGCTGCTCAAAAAATGAAAACTCATTGTGAAAGGTGTTGAAACAGCTCCAGGAAAACCTCAAAACAAACAAAAAACTGTCATATTCATAGAAAAACATTTTCCCATCTCTGTTAAATTTAACTGGCAACTGCAATTTTGTGTATGTGATGTGGAATTGGGTTACAGCAACGTATTTACTTCTCAGGTGGCTTTATGGTGTGCTAGGTGCAGATTTGTCCACATCGCCCACTGCACCTTCAGAGAGCAATCACAACTCCCTCAAGGACGAAATTATTGAATCAAGTAGAAGATTGTGTGTTCAGTTCAGTATGCACAGACTATTATATTATTAATATATTATTAATACTGAGGTGAATGAGTGAAGGGCCTGAATTTTAAAATTCAAGTTCCGTATTGGTTTATTTCTCAGGATAGTGTATACAGTCCACAGGAGAGGAAACTTCATCATTGTGAACTTTTCACTTTTGTAACTTTACTCCATTAATTCAAGAGGCTCCGGCATTGGTCTGGTGCATCACTTCTAGTTTGTAGTGTCGGGTGTTTTCACTTTACTGTATTGTGCTGATGAGGTTTCATAAAAAAAAATATTTTTTGGAACTTTGCTAACCATTCATCATTTATAAAGCTGCCTTCTTTGAACAAACATTACATGTATTAGTCTCTACACACATGTCAAACCTATAATCCCATTCTCACTTGAAACACTTATAATAATACATTTCAGATTGCTAAATTCTTCACTCTGAATAAATCACAGCCAAAGCAAAACCAGTGGTGGGGAGTCAGTGTTTCAACATGAGGCCCTGTGCTGAACTTAAATATTGGAGCTTTTAGAGGCGACTCGGAGCTGTTTGAGTGTTTATGTCACTGTCCAACAGTCTCTGGGTTAAATCCATCAGGAGCTTTCAGACTTTAAATCAGAGCAGCATGCAACAGCGGGTTGAGTTTCTCTGTGCAGGAGGCCCGGGAGTCCGAGGCCTCGCTCGCTGCTTTTGTTTCCAGCTTTCATCCGCACCCACGCTCAAGTACACACACACACACACACATATACACACACATACCCTAAGCCCCCTTCCCAAAATATCTCTCGCACGCTACACTCTTGCCTTTCGTTCCACCTCCACCCTCCCGACCCCTTCGCCTCTTTGTCGTCCCCTGCCCCCCGCCCCCACCCTGGCCTAGCCAATGGTGAATTAGCATTTTTCCACAGCTTTACTTTTGTTTTAGTTAACCCTCCCCACTACTCCCCCCCCCCCCGCCTCATCCAACCCCTCTATCCACTGGTATGTGGCCCATCATTAATCTGCAGCACAGCCCGAAATGACCCCCCAAAAAAAGCAGCCCACGGGGGCCAGTGCTGGGAAAGGGGGGCCTTTCACTTCTCATTAAGAGCCAATAGCAGCCCCCCGACTCTACCCCAACTCCCCTTCCCCTCGCTTCCCATTGCTAGCTCACTCCGTCGCACTAATCGCATGCGCTCATTAGCATGGCACCCCCATTTGGGTCCTGTCGTGCATTATCGCATCAGGCAGGGAAACGGGTGCCTCTCTTTTTGTCAGAGCTGGCTTTTAGAGATGCAAAATATGATACCCATTCAGCCCCTTCACCTACCCTCACTACCTCTTCAACCCCTCGGCCACCCCCCACCCCCTCCCCACGCTAAAGTCCTGCTATGAAGCTGCATCCCAAAACAGCTCTCCTCCTTCCCTCCACCACCAGATCTGTTTGAGGAAAGTTTGCCCCCGATCCAGAAGCCAGTGCCAAGTCTGAGCGAGCGCCGTGCCAGTCTGCAAACCCCCCCACCCACCCCCCACTCTACCCTTTCTCTGCTTCTCAATCAGACGTGTTGATGAGACTTGAGGCCGTCCGAGCCTGGGCACACTGCACAAGTCACAAGGCTCTCAGCTGAGTCAGTCTCAGCCCTCAGTCTGCCACCCAGACTGTGGTGGACTGAGCCTAACACCCAACAAAGCCAGCACAGCTTTACTTCACTGCGGTTTTCAAAAGGTTTAGCTAAACTCATGATGATCAGCAAAGGATGAGGCATGGGAAAAACTTGCTAAGGGTAGTAGGACATGTGGATACCCTCCCCCACCACACACACACACACACACACACACAATATATATGTGAACATACACTTTCATTCATTTTCATAATTAAATTCAATAACTCACCAGTGGATTAAACTTTAAATCCCCAGGATATTATGGAAAGTATAGTGTGACAGCTAAGTTAACGCCATAGTATTTCACACTGTGAGATAATAACAGACGACACGCACTGGTCTTCAAGAGTGTAGACACATGCATGTTTATTATTATTTGTGATCCTGCTTCAAATGGTTATAAATCTAGATGTTCCACATTTCCACATTTGTATAGGGTGCTAAGTTCCTAAGCACCCTATACAAATCAAATCTGATCAATTGAATGAGTAATCAGAAAGGAGTACCACATTGTAAAAATACCTCATTGCAAAAAAAGTAAATGAATGGATTATACAGAAAATGTGCTTAAAGGTTCTGTATGTAAGAATCAGACATTCCTTCTCATTAGTGACACCGGTGGCCATTAAGTGAGCTGCAGGCAACATCCTGTTTGTTGTGCATGTGCTCACACTCTGTCAGCACAAGTGAGCAGCAGTGCGAGACTATTGCAGGTGATGTCTTTTTCCTCACGTACACTTCTTACAACAACATAAAAGATCTCCAACATTATGTTGCACTGTGCTTCAGCAAAGCATCTCTCACTCCCAGTCAGTCAGCCCCCCCTCTCTCCGTACTGTATTTGCGCTCGCTCACAAAGCAGAGACACAGAGGCTCCTGCTGCGCTGCATCTGCTGGCTGGCAGTGATGCGTGGGTCAGGATTTTTTAATAGCGCACCCACCTGACCTGTTATGAGAGCCAATCCGAACTGCCCAACCTGCAAAAATATGCATTAATCAACCACCCAAACCTGACCTGTGAACTGCGAGCTTTGTTTACCCACTGTGTTTACTAAACACCGGTAGGCTCAGTGTGTGTGGTGGTCGACAGAGGCAGCTAGCTATCTCAACCCCCCAGTAAAAAAAGGTACTGTAGCCAGAAACGGTGATAGCTGGCATGGTTAGGTGGCTAGCCACGAGCCATCCCGGTGGGTAACAGAGCTGGAGAGCTAATATCTGCAGGGTGTTTCCAGTCGGATAAGTTAGCACAATTTTTGTTGTGTTAGATGCTGAGAAAGTCCGGGAAGGTCTCATTTTTTAAGCTGTGTTACAACTTGTTCATTCATTGGCGATAAAAAATGATTAAAACATGTAAATTGCTTCACAATTCTTACATATAGAACCTTTAAAGGATATTTACACACAAAGTATTTTGGACTTTCAGGTCCAAACCAAGGGCCAAAGTCCAAACCAAGGTTTGGACTTTCTGACGAAAACAACGATAACATATAATATCATTGTTTTCTGTTTTTGGTCTAGGAGAGGTTTCACACCTGTAATTTTGGTTCGGATCAAACTGAAAAGTCAGAAAGTCTGGACCAAATGAGATAGGTGTGAAAGGGCCCTAAATGTACTTTTCACATTAGAATCTGATAATCTGATATGCCCTAATTATTGATGCAGTTCAATTCTAAAGTATATTTTCATATCATATATATATATATTTTAAGGATATATACTTGCAGATTTAAGCAGACTTAAGCATTAAATGTCTTATACTGTAGCACATCATCACCTCAATACAATTGTATTTGTCATCCACAACAGCCCCAACTGGCAACAGTGGGTCTCAGAAAACACTGTCAAACTGGTCATTGATATCCGGCCTCTTCGCTGTGCATCTTTTCTCTATGGGTGTCAGTGAGACCTATTGTCTGTTCCCCCAAACCCCCAGAAAAACACCCACCCTCCCACCCGCGGGCCCAGATCTGACATGACTGACCTTGGTGTCAGCCCCCTGCACCCCACCCTGCGACCCCTTCTCCAAACCCAGGAGTCCCGTTTCTCCGTGACTGCTGCATTATGGGAAACACAGCGAGCAGAGAAAGAGAGAGAGAGAGAGAGAGGTGGGGTGGGGTGAGAGTGTATATAATGTGTATGTGTGAGGCGGGGTCACATCCCCAATCAGTGATGTAAAACAGAACCATTGTCAGGATGGCAGGAAAAAAACCCTGATTAATGCAACGGGGTGTTTGTTTGAGAGATGAAAGGGGAGAGAAGAGGGGGGAGAAAATGTAGAAAGAGAGAGAGAGAGAGAGAGAAGAATCAGGGCATGAGAACGTTCTCGACGCATTCGAGAGTCTGTTCAATGTCCAGTAGAGGAGATCTGGGGGAGAAATATTTCACAGCTGACAAGTGTGTGTGTGTGTGTGCATGTGTGTGTGTGTGTGTGTGTGTGGAAGAGGGACAGGAACTGATGAAGTGTAGATGGAGTGTGTGTGTGTGCTGAGGAGAGGGGGCTGGAAATATGTTATGTAACCTCTTCTCTGGGAAAAAAAGAGATGTGAGGGTCAGACTGAGGGAGGAGAGGAGAAGAAGAAGAGAGGAGCAATGTCATGGGTGACGAAAAAGACGGAGAAACAACTCTCCCCTCAGTCTTTTTTTTTTTTTTTCTCTGTCTGAGGTATGTATGAGTATGGACAATATGACTTTCAGCTGCCTACTTCTCTCCGTTTCTCGTTCATATATCAACACAGTTTCCTACTCTCCTACTCTCTCCCTGCTTCTTTTATAAACACCCCAACACAAACCATTCCTATATGTAAATACATCTCCACTGCTCTCCCATACTGTCTATCTGGCATATAAACACATTTGTCCTTTTTCTCCTGCTTTCTTTCAGTCCTGGATTGGGATGCACCAGTATGGATAGTATGGATTCATATGGAGTCAAACTTAGTATGGATTCAAAAATCCATACTAAGTTTGTATGTGAAGTCCTTCTTAAGTTACTAGTTTGAAACTACTTGTAGCTAGTCACTGTAGCATCACAAGCTGTAGCATAACTTCCAAAAATACTGTTTTAGGGGGCTTAGCAATATAGTACAGTAAACTTGACTGCTAATCCTTTTTAACTATAGGTAGGCCTATTTATTAATTTTAATTTTAATCGCATACACGCATGTATGGAGAAATATGTGTTTCAGAGTTCGCATGTAGTAGCAAGTTTAGAATGAGTGGGAAATATCTGATTATGCTAACGTAGCCGACACTATTTAATCATTTAGTCTGATGTTATTAGCATGTGATTTTTGTGAAATGTTATTGAAAATCTTCACAGTTGCATCCTTATTAAACTGCATTTTGATCAAGTATCAGGACAGATACTCTAATCCTAACAGGTCATTGTCTATATCAAGCTAACATTAGTTTTGTTAGTTAGCTAACAGTTACTGGGAGTAAATATTTAGTAACAACTCATCTCTGCGTAAGAAGTAGTTCTGTGGTACAACCCTTTTTAATGTAGTGATGCTTAAATTTTCACATAGTAAACCTTATGTTATATAACCAGACTAATTTGGGACTCATGTGGTGCGACACACTCCAGGTCCATAAATGCATCACTACAGGCGAAAAACTCAAATCTGCTCAGTAAATAAGACAAGATGGTATTTCAAAAACAAATACAAGCTCAGTTTAAGCCTCATAAACTGTCAGCATATAATGTTACTCATGATTTTCTCTGAAGCCCATATAGTGGAATGTGATACACATTTGGCCCCTAGCGTTACATATCCTGCCCAAACCAATTCATTCAGATCTCTGCTTTGGAAACCAACTGTCTTTGCACAGCATTTCATTTGCTCTGATCGAGCCCTTGTGCGTGCTGTTATGCAGCACTTTCATGACGTGAATGTGTTTAAGTTGCTATGAATAAATGAATCAAACTCCAGGGGCCAGAGGGGCGGGGGAGACAGAGGGGGGACAGTTGGTTACAGTTAGACCACAGGTTATTGTCCAAATCAAAATGTAGTTTTGTGTTGAGTAACTGCTCTTGGGTGGCGTCACATTATTGAGGGATGTGTAATGTAATGTGTCATTCCCCAGAGTTGATCGAATAGTACACTGTAATAATGAAACCAGATGAAGTCATTTTGGTTTTATTGTATAATCTTATACAATTTGCCTTTATTTAACTATTTTGTTTTTGTCTCTTTAATTCTTGTGAAACCAAGGCATTTATTTTGCCTGTCAAAATTAACGACATTGTCTCGTGTCTATGCACGGGCCTAGAATGAGGACTGAAACCTGGTCCGTACCCCCTGAACCCGACTGGTTCTGCCAAATTTAAACCCTGAACCCGATCTTAGACCCGAGGCCATATTTTTGTTTATATTTCCTTCTTTGGTTCCCAATAAGATACTGGATTTCTGGTTAGATCAAGCTGGGTAGCAGAACTCTACTGATTGACTGATACTCTTGAGTCTGTGGTCTGTAAAGCCACAGATATAGTCCAATGTGGACACATACACAGACAGCTGCGGACACCACGGACGCATAGCTCTGTTTATACTACTTTCTGGAGTCTGCTTGGACAACGCCACACATGGGCAGTAGATCGGCGTCTATAGGAAGACAGCGTTGTGACCGCTTGAACTGGTGCGGATAAGTCTGCGCAGTCACAACAAACTATAGGTATGTGGATGTCCACACAGAGCCTATGCGTACACCCTCTGATGATTAAATTTATGTCACGTGGACCCTCGCATACTCACGGACACAGAAGGTATAATTTCAGTTGTGTTGACTGGTTTAAACTGGTGTCTGTGTCATGTAATTATCCTTAAGTCAGCAGGCTAAGGCAACCATACCATATACCCCTTGGACAAACAATCTCTTAAAAGAAAATGAATTTGGTTCAAATGGAGAAGCATGCTCATCTTTTCCTTTCTTGTCACATCCAACATCAGTCCAAACACTGGCACAGAGCTGAGCCAAGAGAGCTAATGTAGATGAAGGTGGGGGTACAAGGATGGGAAGTGGAGACTCTCACAAAAGCCACCAAGATCTCAAATCCCCTAGTGAAAGAAAAAACAGAAGGAAAACACCTTGGAAGACATTTCCTGTCTTTCCTTTTCTCTTTCTCCCCTGCAGTGTAAATTCTTTCTAAAAAATCAGCAAGAGCTGTGCTCAGTGCTCAGCTTGGCTTCATTAAAAGAGCCAGCAGAGACAGGAGAAAGGGTGAAGCCATGGAGGGATGGAGGGGAGGAGGAGTTCGGCTCTTCTAAGCCCCATCAATGTGTTTATGCTGTAACATAGCAAGGGAGGGGAGCCAAGCTGTGTGTGTGTGTGTGTGTGTGTGTACACGCGTGTGTGCATGTGTGTGTGTGTGTGTTTGGAGGCTGGACTTTTTCTGACTCAGAGCCGTGCTCTGCGGCCCATAATTAATGGTCCCTGATGGAGGTGGGGCCGGACAATAGGAGCCTTTCAGCGGGGCCGTGGGGCCCTCATCCCGGACCCGTACTGGCCCGTCCTGCAGGCACATTGTTGCCCTGCTGTAACTTCTGCCAGCTGGGCCGAGAGGGAAACTTCAGCATAGCGGGGGCCAGAGACACTACAGCCCAGGATCCTGTGTGTGTGTGCGCGCTGATGCTTCTCGCCAAATTGGATTACAGAGCTAAAAAACACATGAGTAGAAAAGAGTGGAGACAAAGCAAAGCGTAAAAAAAGATGTGGCATACACCTATACACACACACACACACACACACACACACATACACAGTAGTATGTAGTTCCTCCTTACACTATGGATTCATTGGATTTTGTTTACACACATCCCACCTTACAGATTCTCAATATATAATATATAATATATATAATCACATTATTTCAATTAGTATTGATATCTTACAAGGTTTTTTTTGGCTTTTTCTCTTTTTGGAGACTAAATATGAGCTTTAATATTGCTAAAAATGAACCTTTGCATTGCATTTCTTTAAAACAGTCTATGAGAAACACTAGGGGTCAGTGTTCCTACGAGTAACAAGAGTAGCAGCTGCAAAACCACCCATCATCCCCCATGAGTCAGACAGGCTCTCTGTCACTGCAGGCCAAAAAGCCGTGTCCTGGCAGAGAGGCATCTACCCCTGTCTTGTCTGTAGTAGCCTGTCTAATGATGGCCCCGTTATATAACTTATATAACTTCTGATTTATTATTCTCTGTTTTTTTAAAATTATGTTGTCTATGTCCTCAGCTTATCGTGGAGTGCATCACAAAAACAACTAAACTGATTTTATCTCTCACCCTAAACTTTCATTATGTGTAATTATGTTGTTGGTATGGCGGCATGTATAGAAACCTGTATGTGGTTGAGGTTCTGTATTTGTACGCAAGTGTACATTTGCGCCTGTGAAAGCATATCTGTGCATGCCTTGTGTGTGTGTGGGAATCACTGCATCCACTATGGCCTACCTATATTTAAAATGACCAGCTTATGACACCCATACCAGCCTAATCTCACCCCCCCTTGTTCCCCCTGCAAATGCCATAGATGCACGTTTGGTGCTGCAAGACCACGACTGTTTCTTCTGACATGCCAGGATATGCTGTTATATCACATTACATTATGTTATGTTACAGAATGCTACGTCATATCATGCCATGTTAGATTATACTACAGTACAGTTATGTTACATGGCAATTACATTATGTTTCATTGTGTTGAGACATGTCATGGAAAATCTCTTCCATGAGAGCAGGAGCATTCCCACTCTGCCATCGCCAATAAATTCGGATGCAGCGGATGGGAATTACCTAGGCTGACAGGGGAAACAGGGTGGGTACCTGGAGCCCCTTAATCTGCTCTGTGGAAACCTTAATCCCATTACCGTGCGAGGGAGCAGGAGCCCCAGGACGATCTAGCTCACTGCCCACAGCCCAGCGACAAAGCTCACTGTAGGCCTTTGAAGTGGGAGTTGACCTAAAGGGACCTGGTCTGGTTTCCTGGAGGCGTGACAACAACAGGACCAGCAGTAGTCACAGACTGGCGGTTATCTCAATGTAAGGATAGAAGCATTTCCACAGGGAGCTCTTACTGGATCTAATCTAGGTGAGGATCTCTGAGTGTAGTTTTATAGATTCTGAAATTCCAAGGACAGTGTAAAATCAAGCAGCTTGAAAACAAATTGTGGTTGCACTGCACACATGCATCTTATTAAGCCTCTTAGTCTACTTTTGTGTTTTTCAAAATTGCGTTATTCTTGAGACAATTAAAATCTGGTAGAGTGAAATATTTCCACATTTTCCATGACAATCGAATTAATCTCAGAATGCTTTGAATCAAGTGACATTATCGTCATACCGCTGCAGCTGCCCCTCTTATTTCAAGACACATGGTCCCTCAGTGACCAAGTTCAATCATCTATCTCTTTTTTTTTTTAACATCAAATTTCGCAACGAAAGAGTCATTTTCACATTAAATGGCCTGATAGAAAGCAGTATTTTCCCATTGGCTCTTAATTCAATTCAGCCACAATACTTTGCTGTTTTTATAGGAAATAATAGTCATAACATATCCTGGATCCAGCCCAGTGTATTGTTTGTTTCTGTTTCCACTTATATTCACTCTGTAGCCACACTGCCATTTGAATTTCCTGTCCCGTGGTGCTGCTGTGTTTGTGGACACTTTTTTTTCTAAGTTCTGTCTTGTGGGCGTTTAATGTGTCAACCCCATACCTCGATTATTTCTTATCGGTCACAACAGCAAAGAGTGGTTTTACTCACATAGATCATGTAATAAATAGCTATCATTCAGACCAACAGCTTGCTAAATTCCTCTATTCTCCTCGTTGCTGTGCCATGGTGCAGCTCTGTGTCTTTTACTTTAAGGTGCTGGACGGGCCTGTTTACCCAAAGTCGTGTTGGTATGCACCAGCCTGTCAGTCTGTGTGGACTGAGAGGTGTGTGTATGTGTGTGCGTTTGTGTGTTTATGTGTGTGTGTGTGTGTGTGTACAGTATGTGTGGCTACATGCCTGCCTTATATATCATTTCTGTAAGTGTGTGCCAGTGCACAGGCTTATTTACGTGAGGATGATGTGTTGGCTGATCTGCCAAAGGGGAAGGCAGGTTGTGCATTGGGTGGCAGGTCTCAACCTGTCTGTGTGTGTGTGTGTGAGAGAGAGAGAAAGAGAGAGAGAGAGAGAGAGAGAGAGAGAGAGAGAGAGAGAGAGAGAGAGAGAGAGAGAGACTGGAGGCCTGTGCTGTCAGCTGGAGGTTCAGCAGCAGGTATCAGCCTGTGTGGGTGTTGGGGGGAAGTGTGGGATCAAATATTTGGAACACAGTGACTTGTATCATTTGCCTAGGGCTGAGTTTGGATTATTGATCTTGATGTGTACATGTGTACCAATATATATGTACATTTACATTTTCAAACAGGAGTTTGAAACTAACTCTCATTAGATCTCCAGTTTCTCAAAGCCACTACCCTTTTCTACCTCTCCTCCTCTTCAACATGCCTTCTCACTTTCCACAATCATTTGCATCCCCCCACTCCCACCCCAATGTCTCTCAGAGGATGGTATTACACTCTGAATGCGAATGCATGTGTGTGGCTGGATGTATTTGAGTCTTCCGTCAGTTGGTCTATGGTTACAGAGCTCTGCCTAGCTGCCCCAAGTACTCAGATGCTAACTTTAGCGTAATGTGTACATGCACTGCTTGTATATACAACCACAAACGCACAGGCTGGAGTTTTCTTTTGTTCTAACCAAAGCAAAGCAGAGAAAAGGGATGCAAGGAGGATATATATATGTATATATACTTTATATGTGTGTGTTTTCTGAAAGGGATGCCTAAATTGCGGTGAGGCTGTCTCTACATCAGACAAGGTCATATACTCTGTTTATATAAGCATTTAAGGGGTTTTTTATGGCCTCCACTTCCCCTTCTCAGTCTTACATAATCAGCCAACTAGGTCAGAGTTTCTCAACCGGCGTCAGCCAAAAAAGGGTTTCGAGAAATCCTGACAAGGTTGCAAAAAAGAAATTCAATGGCAGAATATCATGCTACCCTACATAGTGACTGTGTTAGAAGAATATATGATGCATCTATGATCTCTGGTCTTCCACTCCTCACCATCTGTCTGGCTGTTTTTAATGTTGTGGATCCTGGACTTCTACGTGTCTCCAACTTGTATTCGCATTGTAGGATCCTCACATGAAGAGGGCCAATTGTGTATATTTGGGTCACAATTTTGTGGCCTGATGACAAAGCAATTAAGAACTTCTGATGTGGGTGTCTGATGTTTTTGAAATTATGCTTGTGCATGCATAATGCACAGGTGTGCGAGGTCTTGCATTTTCCTTTTTAGCAGGTACGGTAAGAGTTCAGAGACACTCTTTGCGATGTCTTGTTATATGCATGTTTATTATTTGCATGGTTGTCCTTCCATGCGTCCCCCTTCAGCCCCGTGCACACTCACATACAGCATGTGCAGCCCTCACTCTTTCTCTGAGTATTTGTCTGCGTGGCCCTAATTGTCTGTCCTGTCTGCCCACATTAGCGGCCTGTTTGTTCCACAGGCCTGATGTTTGTCCTGGGCCCCCACATAGGACAAGCCCTGCCCAAGATGGGGGATAGGATGCGGGAGGGGACGACAAGGGAGGGTGGGCGTTGGTGGTGAAAGTGTGTATGTGTGTGTGTGTATATGGGGGGGTCCTGCCATGGTGCCTGGCCCCTAATGGGATCAGAGGGGAGCGGCGGCATAAGGGGGATAAGGTCAAGCTGAGGTGCTGCCAACTCTGGTTAACCATGAGCGGACCAGACTCCAGCGGGACAGGTGCTCTCTCACGCCATCGCTCCCACTCTCCTGTTACCCTGCTTTCTGCTTTCTCTCTTTGCCCACCCCCTCCATCTCCAACTCATTTTCTTCTCATTTTATTGTCCTTTTCTCCTACTACTGCTGCCCCCCCCCCCCCCCCTCCCGCCCCCGCCCCCGCCCCCCTTCTCGCACACTTCACCCCTATCCTGTCAGCACTCTATGACGCAGAAATGATGGGCTGGACTTCCTTCAATTCATTCAGATCAAAATGGACTCTCATACTATTACTGAAATTGTCACCACTGTCTAAGAAGTTTTGCAACAAAAAGCTAAGCTCCCTTGACATTACATTACATTGGCATTACAACATAAAACCAAATAGCAGAAATGGCTAAAGAGAATAGGACAGACTGCTCTTATTAGCCTTGTTTGTCCTCCTAGGCATTACAATTATTTGTCTTTAAAGTCAAGTATTTCAGAAATCAGTATATACATATTTGGTGTTTGTTTGGACTTGTGTATTTGGTCATTTATTTCTCTGATAGCATCACTTACATTAGCACTCGCAGTGAATTTATGATTTGGACTGACAGACAGCTGATCCTAGGTGAACGCCCAGCAGATATTGAAATAATATGAACAAAAAGTCAAATCTAGTGGAAATTAATACTAATGTTGATGTATGATTAAAATGATTTTATCACATTCATGTGTGTGGGGACCCAACAGGTTGTCAGCCAACTTCAGTGGAAGTCTTGCATGTTCTCAAACAGCCTGGCTGGAGAGAGACTACTGCTACTTTGCTCTATGGGTCCAAAAATGTGATTTTGTTTGGCATGCTCAGTGAGAAACTTTCATAAGAATTCATTGGGGCACCATCTTTGAACGTTGTATCCGGCATCCACCTTTAGCAACGTAACCGATGCGAAGCGACACATCCGCTCAGAGGCCTGATAGTATTACCACAAATATGTAGAAAAAAGGTTTTTATGTTCTTTTGAAAATATGCATAGTAGTTGCTATATCATTATAGCTGTATGGGAATTAAAATTTCAGTTTGACTTTAAGTGTCATAAGATCATTTAATGGGGCCTCCCCATCTGATGTCTGCACAGCCTCAGAAAAGTCCAAATCCCTCAGTGCCAGCCCACTACATTTTTAAAGAAGTTAGTGCAGCATTTAAAACTAGTCTCCTCAACTTTAATCTGCACAATCTAATCTGATCTGAAGAGCAACCGATTCAACTTCTGCAACAATGGAAGAGCGTAGGGCGTATTAGAGCTGACAGTTTTATGCTGCGGGTAGATGGGAGGAGAAGGTTGTCAATCATCAGTGCATTTAAGTTGGCTTTGGCCTTAGCTTTTTTTTTGCAAGATTGAATTCTACTGTAAATTTTCCCATGTCAGACACCAGAGTGCAGTTGTGTAAGAGGATTCCTGACATGCATCTCCTCCTTTGTGTTTGTTTCCTGAAGTTTGTGAGGGTGCTTGTCAGTGCATGCATGCAGTTTATGCGTGTGTCTGTGGGTGAATGCCTGCAGATGCTTGTAGCACATGGGTGTGTTAGCGCGCACCATTGCAAACACCATCAGCCTTTTGCACGTCTTAATTAGCACAAGACTCAAAGAGAAACAGTTCGACACAACATGTTCCGAGTTGCAGCATTTTACGGTTGCGTCAACATGAGGAGAAAGACGTGAAAAAGAGGCAGAGAGAGAGACGGGGTGTGTTTGTATGCTGAAGAGGAAGCCACCGTGGTGAGATAAACAGCTCTTATCTGTGGCTGTGAGCATACTGCAGGGCTGGTTGAAAAACCACAGTGTACGTAAGAGCAGACAGGTACACAGGCTGAGTGTGCTGATGTGAGGGAGATCAGAGGCTATGATTAACACCAGCTGTGTTATACACACTCACATGCAATGAGACATACATATGAACACTCTTCACAGACAGACAAACACATGCATGAGAGCATGATTATAAACCTTTGGCAAAGTACATTGCATTTTACATTTACATTGATGTTTTTTCTTCTATATATGTGTGCAAGTGTGTTTCAGTTTGTCCAGCTTGTTTATAGGTCTGTTTTTGCATGTGTTGTTGCTAATAGAAAGCGCTTCATATTCATGGTGTTTTCCCTCCGCTTTGCATGAACATGTGATTTCACACTGTGTGTCTGTGGGTCATGTCTAGAGGGTAACCCTAGATTTGTGAAAATTTGTAAAACTAACATTATTTGTAAGGAAGTAATAACTTTAACGCGCACCACGTTTCAGGTGATCATTTTAACCCAAACCATGATCTTTCCTTAACCAAGTGGTTTTTGTGCCTAAACCTGATCAGACCTTAGCCACAGTGCTGTTACATCATAAAACAGCGAGACAAGACTATTTCGAAGCGCCCCGTGAGAGTTTCGACCATGTAAGTGTTGCCTGTTGGCTACAGCACAGTACTGTTTGTAGTTGTGTCTCTATGTTCACACCTCAGCCAAACACTACGTCTACCACTGTCATATCCTTTTCCTTAAAGCTGCTCTAAGCAATACTTTTTTATTAACAACCAATCAAATGATTACATCTAATGTAAAAGGTGTCACTCAGTGATGAGCCTGTAGATAATTTTCAGCCAACTCTGCAGTCCTCTCAGTTCTATGCAACATTTTAGCATCTTTTGACTTTCTTTGTTTATTTTACAGCTCACAACTTTACTGTTTCGGTTCACTCTCACCGCTCTCATCAGTGTCATTTTGAGTCGCAGCACAAACCAGACCGAAAAGGAGAGTTAATATTTGACTTACATTAATCAGGTGGCCAGGAACACCACTCCAAATGACTACTGATGTTGCTCCATTGCTCTGGACTGCCTTTGAATGTGGGCTGAAATGTTTTATGCTCAGATCTGGTTCAGGGCTAGAATTTCACTTTACCTTACAGAGACACCTCACTGATTTTACAGATGTGGATCAGTTTACTCATCATGAGGAGTGCTACTAAGCCTATGACAACCGTTGTATAATGTGTTCTTTGGCTCTGGAGGGAGTCTGAGAAATTAACCCCATATGATATCATCTTGGATTGGCCTTGAGACTTCACATTTTAAAAGAACAGAACCGAAAGCCTCCATTACCAACTCAGGTGTGAAGTTTGAAAGATGTAGGCGTTTGCCAAGCACTGAAGGTCTAAGATGCTTCAATTCTATCTCTTGCTTTTTGTAATCTGCCTTTTATGAGTCACCCAACTTAATATAAGTCCAGTACTAAATCACTGCAGTACTCCTTTAAGCATTCATCATTATCCACCTTGCACTCCCATTCTAACTCCTCTCCGTGTATTTTTCTTTTATCTCATGTCATGCATTATGTAAAGCACTTTTAATTGATTTTGCATATGTAATGTGCAGTATAAATTAACTTGTCTGTCCTTGTCCAGGCTAAGGAAATATTCACCGGAAAATGTCCTTATTCTTGGACCAGGCATTACGCCTGTCCATGGAAATATGCAGATTATTATTTCAATTGGTGCATGTCAATAGCCACACTGTGTGTGTATTTGTGCGTGTGAATCCCACCTACGTCACAACTTGGTGCTTCAGAGCATCTCATGTCCCATCTGTACAGTCCATGAATGAGTCATCCCAGCTCGGCTCAGACTCAGGTACAGACTGTCCTCATGAACAACAATGTCTTACTCAACCACCCAACCAGGGGCCACGGTACACCAGAGGCTCACAGGGAGTGTCCAATAGCAGGTGGTGATAGATCTGTGTTTTCCCACGGTGCAAAGGGCAACTTGATGAGTGTTTGAGGTGGGGAAGCACGTATGTGTTTCACATTCATCTGTCTGGCTCTATTTGCCCACACTGACCCGGTACACTGGCTGATTGACAGCGAGCACCCACACACAGAACATCATACACAGTGATGTTATGTATATATGATGGATGCATTACCCATACACAACCACAGATACCTCATGCACACATAACCAAACACTGTGACGCAAAAGAATACACGCACAGACACAGACAGGGACATAAACACACCTCGGAACACATGCACAGAGCCTCCACAATCCACACGTACACATACACACACACATGCGCTGGGTTTAGGTATCTCTCAGTCCCACATTTGCCAGTGCAGGTACAGGAAGTGTGCCTGCATTTGTAGTGTTTTGTGCTAACATTGTGGCTTTGTATGTGGTGTAGTATCAGCAAAATCTCTGCTCATATGGGTACATGCGTTTGTGTTTGTGCATGTACTTATACTGTAGGTGTTTGCTCTGTTCTTTTCCACACCTTCTTCCCCGCAAACACTATATGTGCAACAGGGTATAGCAGTGTGAGATAGACACAGGTTTGAATGCTCTAGTGTAAACGTGTGCCCTTTGCTCCATCCAGTTGACCACATCACTCAGATGACAGCGCTCGTGTGTGTGTGTGTGTGTGTGTGTGTATGTTTGCGTTTGTGTGAGTGATGTGGTTTCAACCATGCAGCATCACAGAGGTTTCCAGTCATTCTGCTCAGCAACCAGAGTTACCAACAGATAAAGGAACTTAGTGTTCTGATGTTATCGTAACCCATCTTCATCTCTTTCTATTTCCCTTTCTTGCTTTCTCTTTCCTCTTGAAAAAAAAATCACTACAATATTTATTTAAGTTTCCTGTAGGAACAAACAGTGGAACATGAGACTGTGGCCTTATCATACTTGGTATTGTTGTTATGGAATCATTGTAATATTCCTATGTGGGTAGTTTCTCTGTGCCTTTCAATAATAAGCTGATACGTAACAGCATCACATGTGAGTGTTTTGGGCAATTTCTGACATGATGTCAATGATATTCTTGTAGGAATCAAGAGTTTTGATATGATTTTTGTTATGACATTTCTGATTTATAATAGAATTATTTTAGTTGATAATTGTTGGGATGCAGAGAGTTTCTTTTTCCATCTCAGTTTCTTTTCCCGTCACCCCCGTGCACACAGCAGAGCATGCTGCACAGCAGCCACTGCTGCTGCAGAGAAACCACACCGGACATCTTTTGAAGAGGTTTCTCCTGTGATGCGCAAACTAACACCAAAGGTGAGCTGATCTACACGAGTTGTGGGACGGCTGTGACTGGAGAGCACATGATTTACAGGTTAAGACAAAGCAGAGCGTTTACAGTTCTATAGTTCTTATTTCACTTAAACGCCCCTTCATGTTGCACTTAATGAAGGAGCTGCTTGAACTAGACATGTGAGGAAACCACTACTTTGAATATCTCCTACACGATACAAACATCCTGGACATACTCCCTCGCTTACAGTAATTCATTATTTGAAACAGCCGGCTGACTCAGCCATTAATGGGAAATCATCAGTTTTTCATCTCAGAGATAAAAAATCGGTACACGTGTTGTATGAGCTCAACTAATTGTTTCCAGAGGAACTCAGCTAAACTAAACTTTTACAATAAACACACTTCAGTCACTGCTGGCAAAACTGTTGTCATTCTGCATCATCTGTATACTGACTTAACATTCCCAGAATTTGACATGGTTTATTGTAAGGATTGTGTTTACTTTACATCATACTGATTTCTGGGTATCTATTATAAATAATACTATAAAAGGAACACTGAATGTTTTGAGTCAGAATCCACGATATAAAAGGAAAGACAGCGATGTAATCTGTGTCACCGAGGCCTGTCTTGTCACAGCAGAGACTTTAACATGCCATAGAAGGAAATCACTCCCTCAATAACCATTCTTTGTAACACACACTCTTTACCACTTTACTGGCAGTAAACTGAAATTTCAGACACATATAAATCATCATCATTTTGAATCATCAATGACAGATGTAGTTTTGCATGGCTGTAATTTTTAAGCCAAATTTTATTTTTTTAATGGATAAATTTCACACAAAAATGCCAGGCAGTAAATATCGTATGTCATACGCAAACAGGACGTGATTTCAGATAGCCAAAATAGCGTTAAATTAACATGTTCCAGTTCAAAGGTATGTTAGGAATGATATTATTTATGTTGGTATTATGTTTGGAACAGGAGCATTTTTAATGTTATTAATTACTCCTGTCCTTTTCATGTTACAAGTCAAAATGACTGCTGTGAAAAGGCTCTATAAGTGAATCACATGTTAGCCTAGCTTTGCATGAAGACTGAAATCATTGGGAAGTGTTTGGTTTTGGTTTGGTAAGAATAACATTTTTTTCAACTCCTCCTTGCCCCTGTATTGTGAGACTTAGTTGCACCCAACCCATCCTCCCGCGTCTTCTCAGGCAGCAGTACTAACTGCCAGTGCGAGCAATAGCAAGCCGGCATACAAAATGAAAAGAGGAGCGACAAAAGACTAACCAACAATTTTAAGTTGTTGGTTGGTCAACAACAAAAAGAAAAAAATCTCTTCCCGACAGGAAGTATGCTACTGCTATGGCTGTACCACTCCTGAGTCAAATAATTGAATGAAAGTCTTATTTTCTGCTGTGTCATTGTGTTAGCTGAACTGTAAGCTAGCTACGCTAATGTTAACCATCATATAATAAGACTACTTTTACTGGAGCCACTAACTAGTTGCTATTATCTTGTTAATATTAGGTATAACTAGTTTTTATTTCTAAGTTGTATCTTATATTTCATCAGATCCTAGAAGGTGAATGTAGCAGCAGGGCAGGCAGGGTGACCAGAGAGGGGAAGGAGGCACAGGTGACTAGGCACTGAGGTCAAAAAGTTAAAATGCTGTGGCAAGCAAACACTGTTGAGCAGGCTAAAAGACATGTAAGAGCTGTCTATAGAAGTGACTGTTTTTTTCTAGTTTGTGGTTTCCTCACAGTGAGAGACGGGTTGAGGGTAGCAGTCCGACAGGCAGGGGAGTTTCAGATGAGCAGGTGAGAACATAAACGCTCTGGCAAGGACACAATTATGTAAACACAAATCCAAACAGTCAGGAAAGTTACCTAAATGTGATTTTTTTAATGCATTTGCAGTTATTTAATAGATAGTTATTTTGTGTGTAACACAAGGTTTCTTGTCATATCTGTAGCAGGGGACTGAGCCACATGTCAGGAACCAGTGGAACATATCCAACAGGGACAGAGAAGGATTTGATGATTCAGATATCACCACCATGTTGTTTTGATTTGTCTCTTCCCCTTAAAATTAATGCGAAACAGCCATTTGACAGCCTATTTGGAAAAAAAATCTCCTGGGGGGGCATGTTCCCGGACCTCTCTACATGGGTGGAGATCTCAACCCCCCCCCCCCCCAATGTTCAATCCAAAGTTATGCCCTTGATCCTGGCCACAGTCAACCATATACACTGACATGTACAGTAGCATACAGTTGAAGGACAATGTAGCTTTCATGTACAATCACATGGCTTTCAAATAAATCCCTTCCTTTGCCGAAAGATTAAAAATAAAAAGTAACCTCCTCATTTCTTCATAAAGCTGTCATTCCCTCACACTATCTCTCCCTTTTTCTCCCTCTTTCCCCCTTTACCCATAAAAAAGACCCAGCATTGAACCCAGTGTGTGGGCATATTGATTTTTAAATCCCCACCACCCTCCCAGTCCCACAACAGACCCCTGAGCAGAGCAAAGGCCCTTTATGAACTTGGGAATCTTCTTTTTTTTTTTTTTTTACAGTCTTCTAAATGAATAGGATACGTAGGGAAAAGGAGTGAAGGAGGGAGGGGAGAAAAGAAAAAGTGAAACAACAAAAGAGGCGAGCAGGGGGTCCTGAGTTGAGGAGGAGAAGGAGGGGGGTCCCCTCTTCTTCTCTCCTTCAACGAGGCTGTTTCTCCGCAATCTGCCTTTGATGTGCAGCGGTAGACCGCGATCCTGTCAAGTGCACTGGTGGGGAAGAGTGTGTGTATGTGTGTGTGTGTGTATGGGGTTGGGGGGGGGGGGGGGGGGGGAGGGCGTGAAAAAGCAAACTTGATGGGCTTCGGAAGTGCAGATAAAAAGAGGCACAGCTGGACTGATGGGAATGATGAGAGCCTCCTCCTCTCCCTGTAACATACAGACACCATAAACACACACACACACACACACACACACACACAGAGTGAAAGTTTCCTTTTTTTTTTGGTCTCACCTACCCACACACACACAAACACACTGCAGACATGCACACATACTTCCACACACGGACTCCTCCAGATTCCCCCTCTGTCTCTTTCTCCATCACACACACACAAACGCGCACACACACACACACGGTTCCCTGGCGTTGTTGTCAGTCACAGTGGGCTTGTAAAAAGCCCCTCTGTTCGGGCTCCACCCCTCATTCTCTGCTAATGGTCAGGTGCTTCTGGTCTTACCCACAGATATCAATCAGCAGTCTGCTAGATGTCTAGTTGCCTGAATAGTGAGTGTGTATGTGTGTGTGTCTGTGTGTGTGTCTGTGTGTGTCTTTTTCTCCCTTTGACTATATAACTGTAGTTGAGTCATTGTGAAGCGATAACTAAGAAAAGAAAGTGCTGTCTGATCCAGTGAGGTTAGAAATGACTCACTGTAGTTTAAACTGTTTCTCACTCGCTTCATTGTTCCTCCATTTGCTATCTCACAGATTCAAAACATTTGTTTCAGAAAGGCATGTGAGTCATCACCTTCAACCCACAGGTTGATTTGCCAATAGCCAATTCTTAATTTGTTGATTTTTTCTTGGTAGAGCTATGGGGCAACCTATGAAAAACAACTCAGAAGATTTCATCTTTCATGTATTCAAAGAAAGTGAGAATTTTCTAAAAGACACGGAGATTAACAGATTACGGAGAAACACCTTTGCTCACATGTAGGTCGGCGTGCAGAGGTTGGAAGCTGGTGCTACATCACCTGAAGTTCCATCACCTGAGCATTGATTACTGAAAATGCACAGAAATTAGTCTAATGGAAATTTAATATACTTCTTGATACAAAATCAGTATAATATAACCTCTCTGTGTGCAAGCTAGGCTAACTAGACTTTCTGAATGGAATACATACTTAACAGCAAGGTAGGACCTCCTATATATTAAATGTTGTAAAGGAATATACAGTATATCTAAAGATTGATAACCAATGCTACATGGACTTGCTGAAAAAGGGGAAAAAACACCAACCAACGTTTGTTGGTTTGTACGATTTCGAAATATGGCTCACACCCATTTGACACATGGATCAAACCTGTGGCTTTATATCTTCTCTTATACTTAAAAACAAATGGCATAATGCCTCCCCACTGACAGATTATTTTGACTTGCTTGAAGAAAAGTAAGATTTTAGGTCTCAGTTTTAGACCAAATGACTTGGTCAGATGGATGTTTTTGGCTTGGTGTCCAGGCTGGCACATGAACACTGCCAGGTGCCCACTGCTCAAGGCCAGACTGCACTCTTAAGCCCTGCCACCTTTCACTCACTTTAATAGGTGGCAGTGTGAATGCCCAATGGCACTAACACCAGCCTTTGGCGGGCAGCAGGCCTGGACGAACAGAACCTCTTATAAAACCCAGAGAAAAGATAGAGGGAGTGTTATAAAATGAAAGGCTGACACCGTAAAGCACCGCTCCAACAAGAACACAGAGGGAGGGCAGAGAATCATCAAAACAAGTTACCCACCCTCACACACACACACACACACACACACACACACACACACACACACACATACACACACTCATCAGCCTGCCAGCCCCCGACATTTACATTAGAAGAGGAAGGACACAGTGGGCCTGTGGAGGAATAGAGGGATGGGGAGGAGAGGTCGGACACGCTATTGGGAGGTTGTAAACACTGTAAGACAGTATCTCCATGGAAGCCCGCGCACTGCTCTGAGGCATCTCACCCCCCTCCATCCAGCCGCCAGCCCCCCAGCCTTTCCAAAGCCAAGTACTCTGACCGCCGGGCCCCCAAATCGGCCCCTCGCCTCGCCTGCCAGCCTGGCCGTCCAGCACAGCAGATGTGCACAGAGGAGTGGCCTTGGGTGACTGGATCCCCTGGGCTTTACAGAGGGCGAGGGAGGAGGAAAGACGATGAGAGTGGCCTTGATAGAGGGTTTGTGTGACCAAGGTCCTGTGTTTGTGGAGAGCTTATATTTACTGTAGGTGTCGGAGTGTGTACGTGGGTGTTTGTGGATCTGTTTCCATGTGGCATTACTGTTACAAGCCTCTTCATGTTATTCATCTGAATTATATTTATACCCGCACTTGTCTCCAGTATACAGACCAAGAATTGTATCTTGGTCAATTTGCAAAACTTGCTGATACACATCGCATTCTCTTGTAGTCTAATATTACACATTACATTGACAGTAAATGCCATGTGCCACTTGTTTTCCACCGTTTATAGTACAGTGTACAGAAATATTTATTAGTTTCATTGTTTGTATGGTGTGTTCCATTCCAGTTGGAGGTTGGAAATTTCCAAGTTGAAATTACAAATTCCAGCTCAAGGCGTTCCACAACTCACAACACCAAATACAAACAATCAACATGATTGACAGCGAGAGACTTGTCTTCTTATGGCAGGCAGCATATAAATATTTGCAATGTCAGTGCAGCTTAGTTGCATGCATCAATGACACAGAGGAGGATAAGATAAGAGGCTGCAACAAAATATTTTACATCAGTTTAGTCAGAATATTACACACAACAGCCTACCAAGGACTAGTTACATTACATGTTTCTGATGCTTACTAATATAATATAAACAGTCTTCATTTTGAGAGTTTTATTCATTCAACACCATTTGAAACTTGCTTCCCTTGGACACTGCTATACTGAGTGATTTCAGAGCATCTCCTTCTCTGTTAAGTTGGAGTGCAATTGGCCTGAGTTTCCCAGTCAGAGGTCTGACTTCCACAGCCGTTCTGTTACTTTTTCAAGTAGGAGGTCAAAAATGTTGAAGTTCCAAGTTGTCTGGAACGTAGCATAAAAGCTGCACTTATCATATAAATCATATAAATTAGCCTCTGTTTGATAACACATTCACTGTATCGACTAATATGTCATTTTTTTGTTTATATCTTATTGTGCTGTACCCTAAGAAAGTGGCAAGAAAATCAATTAATGCAGGTTTAAATTAGTTAATTTTGTCTCAAAAGCTTGGAAAATAAGACAAGGATGGGTTACTTATTTAATCTTTATTTAGAGAGCTTTTATAGGTTCAAATTATATATGATGTATTAGTAATTTATTGATTTTTTTAAACATGAAGGTTGTGAAATCTTATTACCGTTCAGTCAGCCAACTCACATGGAGCAGATTATTATTTAAATGTAGAATATGTACAGCATTAGTGTTTGGCGTCTCGGTTTTGATCTCATAGTTTCCTACAAGGAAATATTGAACACGCACAGCAGGGAGTGGGGAGCAATGATACTAACTTTCCCCTAAGAGAAGATAGACTCAGTGCCTACAGGTGGATGCTGGGGTGGACGTGGGGCCTTTGAAACGCTATGTGAACGGCAGCAGCCATAGCTTCAAGCTACAGCATAGCTTGTGTGAGCGGTGTGGCAGCAGGCATGCAGCAAAAATGTGAGCAGAGCACTGACGACTTAAGTACACCACCATGATTATAAGGGTGCGTTGGATATATGTTACAGTGAGGAGAGTGCTAAATTTGTAAATCAGGAGGTCCCAGAACACAGAGAGGGTTCTGGTCTGGCGGTTCAGAGTGAGAGAAATGCATCAAAAAATCTACATCAAAAAATCTACAGAATCTACGGAATGCATCAAAAAATCTACAGTGCCTGGAGCACACTGGACCACACCTGGGTGCTAGCTGTTAAAATGAAACAAAACTGTCATCGCAAACAAAGCAATGTGTAACACAACTAGCCCATATTATCAGAATAATTGCATCCGACATTACAATCTAGCCCAGAGTAGGCTACACATGCACATATCATGCCCACAATGATGGGACTTTCATTAGCCATAACTTATGTATAATGAGAACTTGTTCAACATCATTTCACCATTTCACAGCATAAACTCAGCTGTTATAAATGTAAATATGCTAAAATATTTAGACACAAAAAAGCATTAAACCACTTGCCAACATGCAAGGCATCTACCGGTATATCATCATCATACTCATCATTCATCACCCTCCTAATTAATCATCAACACTACACAGCAGAGAACAGTAATAAAAAGCTCATGCTTATCTTTCTGTTTATTGTCCTTTTCCCTCCTTCTTAAGTAACTTCACACCTGGCAGGTGCCACTGTGCTAGCATCACTGCTACTAGCAATCCTTTTTTCTGACCTGTGCTGCTTTTATCGCCATCCTGTTGATCCACCGAAACGACTTTAGCCTGCTTAGGATCCAACTGACCCACTGCTTTGAAGAAATTCAACAAATTTAATTTTCTTTTTCACATTTTACCAGGCAGTTTCCTCCTTGTTGCTGAGGGTATCCTAATTCAGATCACGGTAACATTAGCTCATGTGACGTGCACAAAATTCACAAGCTTCAGGCGTCACTGCGTGACAGATTTAAAATGCGTCCAGAATAGGCAAACAAGCGATTTATGAGTAACTTCACTGGGTAATAAAAGAATGACAGAACAAATAACATTAAATAGTACAGGTGCCGGATCCAGTCAAGTAGGTGCCGGTCCCAATCTGGGAGGTCCAGGATCCTGTTCCGACAGGATCTGGCCCTGTGTCAGTGGAGCAGCAACTTGAGTTGGGCTGCCTGAATTAGTAGGCATCACTTCATTTAGGTTCAGTGCCAGTCTTTATTTTTTTGACTTTTTATTTTAATATGTTTGTGCTACAGTGTATTGTACGGTTTATATTCATTTGTGGTGACTTGTATGCCCATACAGGCTGGGCATATTTATATGAATGACACAATCATTAAAAAAGTCTTGAAAATCAACTTTGGACCAGTAGTACCATCCAAGCTGCTGGACACCTGTTGAATTTGAATGCAAATTTGAATTTCCATCTGTTGTGCTGGACAGCTAGGCTGGCAAAACTTCACAAGTTCCTATATGCGGACAGCATGTCAGCTTTGATGTTAAAGGAGGGCATCCAGGGCCTGAGTTTGTGTGTGTGTGTGTGTGTGTGTGTGTGTTTTCGTGTGATCAGAGGCCATACAGCAAAAGCTATACAGCCTTGGAACTGCAGCCTGCTCCTCTCTAAAGGAAGGATGTGAGGATGGAAAAGAGGAGGAGGAGGAAAACAGGTGGGTTTAAATGGTGTACTGGCTTGAATGAGCCTCCTTTGAGCCTTTGGTCCCATTATACAGCAGCTATTATGTGACCCTCAGCAGCCAAGCCGCTACATGGAAGTTCCTTCACAGACAGACAGCATACTGATAGACAGACATTTGTAGACAGCATGGCAGACATGTTCCTATGCAGCTCAATTTTCCCTCCTACATATTTCTAGATTTCTAGAAGACGGTCAAATCAAAGTTTTGAGTTTTAGTGACAGCTTTTCTCACATTAAAGGCTTTTAATATGCTCGAATTTCAACAACAGTGTCGTCATCCAACTGTAATACCCCTTGTATTTAGGCTGGTTCCCCTCTCTGTTGTCTCTTGTTATCTGTATTTATCTCACAGGGGGGAAAGCGACATGGGATGGGGTTGCTGGTAGATGGGTGGATGCCCTGTAAAACAGATTCCCATTCAGCAGCTCTGTATAAAGGCCTTTTATTGGGGACTCTGTTCGTTAGCCCTCTCACCTCCTGTATTCGCCACTTCACTCCCAGAGAGAGAGTGGGAAGCAGTTGAAAGATACACATGAGGAGGGAGCGGGAGAGAAGTAAAAGGGTAGTCTAGGAAAAAACAGGCCTTCGGGGCCTTTTTTTTTTTTTTTGCACAAAAGACAGTTAGAGAGCGAGGGAGGGAGATTGAATGCTCAGGGAGAGAAAAGCTGAGAGAGAGAGAGAGAGAGAGGGTTTACAGAGCTGGAGCGGGAAGCGGCTGCCAGGCGCTGAGGAATTCATGGTCGATTTGTCCTTGTTTGCGGCCAGTTTGCAATAAAAAGGAGCTGAAGGGGAGAAGGGGCTGGACCGGGCTGGGGGCAAGCAACAGATTGCAGATGCCTCTTTTGGAGAGGGCTCCTTGTGAAAAAGTAGGTCCCCTCTCTGAGTCCCGAGCCACCCTTTAGAGAAAAGAGCCCTTCTCTACTGTAAAGGAGCGCTCGGGACATTGTGGGGCTTGTCAATGGCTCTCGGCTGAGGCACCGGGAGAATACAAGGAGGCCCAGTGTTCAGCGCCGCAGCTCCTTCTATAGAGGCCAGAACCGTAATGGGGGCCCCGGGGGCTCTACAGGGAGTTTAGAGGGCCCGGTTTCAATGGAGACCAAGTCTTTTTAACTGGTACATTGTGCGACTCTCTCTCCCTCTGTCCTAGAGATGTGAGAGAGGGAAATTCCTATGCAGATCAAACAGAATGTCTTCATTTCCAAATGAACGTGGGATGGATGAAATTTGGAGGGACACAGTTTGAGACATTGAGGGGCTATTGTTAGTGTAGGGAGGCAGGGGGTTAGGTAGGTGTGTGTGTATAAGCGTATGCATGATTGCTTTCGTGTGTGTGTGTGTCAAGTGTTGTTACCGCAGACGGTGGTCAGCAACCGGTCCATCTCAGGTGAGATTAAAGCCAATCACGGCCTGTTAAACCACCTGTCAATCAACACAGTGGACCGCTGGACCCGGAGCAACCTCCAGCTGTTTTCCAGCGTGTGTGTATACTCTGTGTGCTGATTCTGTGTGACTGTGTTAGGTAAGGTCAGTCATGAGTTGTTACGATTCTGCTTTCCCATGAAATCATTATTAAAAAGCATATTTAACTCATCTCAAAAAGAGTATAGTAACTTATGGCAACTAGAGAGACACACAAAAACAGAAAGCTGCCATTTAAGTTATTCAGGACTTGGTTACCCGCAACTTAGAAAAGACAAACTTTACACAGTCACCATGACCGCTGCAGAATGCTGTAGAAAATGTAGCTGATAAACAAAGTGCCGTCCAACGGAGCGGGCGTAGGATTTCCCCTAACCTCAACCAGTGGTCTGAAAACACAGTGGGAGTTCAGGCCTTTTTATAACAATGTTTGTCTAACTCTTCTATCTGTGTGACTGTCATGCTCTTGAGAAACAAGAAATGTTAAAGGATAATTCCAATTTATTCTAACTTGGGTCTCATTTTCATAGTTTTGGCCTTTGATCGGTTATGATAACATTTTACTAACCAAAGAAATTGCTGAGATTGGGGAAGATAAAAGTGTGCGCTTGTTTAACAGTCTTGGCCGCGGTTCGACAGGTGATGCAACAACTTCGCGCTTTGTATCACTGAAGAAACCACTGAGTGGTCAATAAGACATAAGAGTCTACAACAATGCTAGCAGCACTGTGAGGCTGTACTTGAGCACAGCAGTGTTTCGAACTAAATGCTAACATCAGCATGCTAACATGCTCAAAATTATAACACTAACATGCTGTATTTAGCAGGTCATTTTTACCATGTTCACCATGTTATTTTAGCATATTAGCATGCTAACATTAGTTATTAGTATAGGGATTTGGTCCAAAGCACATGATAATTGAAAACTTAGATCTTCTTTTGGTGCTATCCTTTGGGCTTCATGGATATTTGGCCCAAATTTCATGGCAATCCATCCAACAGTGTGAAAACATTTCGCTAAGAGCCAAAAATGTCAACCTCATGGTGGTGCCTACACCTATGCCCCATTGGACAATAAAACTAGTATGGTGGGGCAAAGTGGAACCAAGAAGTCTCTCTGTGATGGATTATTCAGTGACAGTTTGGGTACATTTTCACTGTTTGTCTTTGTTTTCTCTTCAAAATAAGTTTGGCTAACCTAACCTGTATAATCATCTGACTGCTCGTGTTTCTTACCTTGCCTGAATACTCACAGTGAGTACAGTGTTATCAAGCCAAAGCTTGACAGATCCAATAAATGGATGTAATAAACTGGATTTATCCTTTAACTTTCTGAAAACCAATAAACAGCACTCTTGCTGTGATGATGAACTCTCTGGACTGAAATCATGTGATTCATTATTGTACTTTTGAAGCCATTGTAAATTGTTAAAACTTTTCTAAATTGAACACACATAAACACACACTAAATCCCCAGTCGAAGCGGTCATTATCCATGAACTCCTGAACAGGAACCAGCTCTTCCTGCAGAATTTCCTCATCTCACCAGCTGTCTCTTACGTGTGTGTATATTTGTGTACTCTGTCTGTGCATGCGACAGAGATACAGGGAGATGAGAGAGCGTGACACCTCTGACTGCCGGGTTCCTCCAATTGTTAAGCAGGAAGCCCGCTCGAACTCGAGATAAAAGAAAACGAAAAGGAAAATACTGAAGGGAGAAAGAGAGAGAGAGAGGGCAGGGAGTACACAGAGATGCTCACTCACCCCCAGGGAGAAAGTAGTGCAAAGGTGAGGGTCGTGACACAACAGAGAGTCCATGAACAACAAGAATAACAACAACATGGTGAGTCAGGCCTGTGGTTTAGAGGCTTCAGCACTCAGCTGGTTCACTGTGTGCGTGTGTGTGTGTGTGTGTGTATGTGGGTTCTGACACCTCACAATGACGCACTGTGTTGTGACACCTGCTCACTGTCTTTTTAGGTTCATACACACATATGCCACAAAATACTCACTGACAGATATGGAAATGATTTGTATGGAAAGAAATCTGCACTTTTTATAAGTGTGTATGTGTGTATTCCTGTATTTAATTAAATTCATACACCCATATATGCACACACACACACACACACACACATGCACACGCACGGACATACACACACACACATATATATATATATATACATATTTTGATACTTTTGAGTTAGGACTGTTTTAGAGTTAAACCTACAATTAGGAATATGTTAACAAAGAACGATAGAATTTCAGGTTTCAGTCAGTGAATGTAATCTGAGATATGGTATAGCTCTTGTTTTGAAATGAATGGTGGGTGGGTTTTTATCCATTACGTCATTCTGCCTTACCAAAGAAACTACATGAGTGCATGAGTATCAAAACTGAAAACAATGACGACCATTTACCTCCAGCCCCCAAAAGTATTACCAGTTATTATGACGAAGTATTGAATATGTGTGCATCTATATATATATGCGTGTTTATGTTGTATTAGTTAACACCTACGCACACTGGAATCTCCCCTGTAATCTATATTAACACCGATGTTTTGATAACAAAGGTCTTTCCCATGCAAACGTAGGTGTGTGCTTCACACTGTTTGTGAACTTTGCCTCATTTTTTTATGTTTTGTTGAATTAGAAGTAGTAGAAACCTGTAAGTATCCTTAATTAAAAATAACATTTGATTTGAAATTCTAGGGGAAACACGCATTCAAACTGTCAGATGTAAAGGGATAGTTTCATTCACATTTTGCAGAGAGGAAGATGAGAAGATCAATATCACTCTCATAACCGTCTGTTAAAAACATAGACTGTATATAAATATTGGTGACGTGTCTCCACTTCCTGCCGCTATGCCGCTAAGTGTGATAAGAACTACCGAAAATGACAGAAATCATTTTTGGGAAAATTTATTTGACATGTACTTTGATTTTTTGGTTTGGCTCATGTCCCATCTGCTAATAGGGAGGGGGCGGTCTGCAGTCTTTGACATTGTTACTAGTGACATTTTAAAAATGCGTTAAGTTGTTTGGTTGTGTAAAAGTGTTAAAACAGGAAGCTGGTTTAACTTTAATGGTGTTAGCAGCTGATCCACTGTCCCTGGAGCCGCTTCCTGTCATTGTCTGCTTTACAATGACAAACAGGTAGCCACAAGCATACTGCATATTCAGTCAAACACAGCCTCACACATTAATACACATAAAAGAGCAAACACACATAACATATGATCACATGCTTCAGAACTGCACACACACACACACACAAACACAGTACTCGCTGCTCTCCGTCTGTTCAACAGGTCATGTAGACGTGATCGATGTCACGCCGGGCACGCTAAGTGCCTGTGCGCCACTCTCCCATCGCCGTGGTTACTCACCAACGGGCACATATTGTCACGGTGACGGTTTAAGGGGATGAGCTATGATTGGATCTCTGAACGTGTGTTTCATCAGGTCTCAGTTTATATTTTGTTGTACCCTGCCTGAGGTACCAGCTGGGTAGAGTCAGCAGCAGCAGGATAATGAAGCTATTGTCAGTGAAGTTTCAAATCACATATAAATACAAACAGACAACCTGTGGTTATCCAATCTCTGCAGCACAGTGTGGTGGCACCCCACTCATCTGGCTTCCAGGACAGGGTTACACCAAGAGCACAAGAAAATACTATATGACTCATACTTGATGTTTATATGTGTTTGTTACGTTGTTAGGTTTGGACAGTATAATTTTTGCGGTTGATATTAGGAGCTGGAACTGATCTTCAATACAGACTAGACTCTCACCAAGTCAGTCATTGTCATCCACCTCAGATATGATGGATGTTATTTTTTTTTTAGCAGATGTAATTATATTTGATGTGTGTAATTTTATGCAATTGAATATGACAGTTTCAATGGACTTCACTCTGCATGTTTACGGATTATTAATGATCATAATTACTAACCTGGGTTCTGGTGGAGAGATTTAGAGGCCCATGACAAGTGATGACAGAGACTTTTCTCCCCTCACAAAAAGAATCTGTCTTCACACAAACACAGCAACACTAGTTTGTGTTTGTAGTTAATGAAAGAGAGAAAGACAGAAACATTAGGGAGGGACAGGAGCCTGTTAAACCTTCACTCAGTCCCCTCCTGCTCCGTATGAGGAAAAATACTGTGTTTTAATGCAGCAGAATTCATGATATTGTTGTTCTCATTTACATGTTTCTTTAGATTCTATTGTCAGATAACAGAGCAAGTATGAAATTTGATTGCAGCTCATAAATATTTGTTGGCTGGCAGTCATTACAAAGCAGCTGAACTGCAGATAAAATCATTATTTTATGATCACGACATCGTCGGACAAAATAAACAAAAATACAGGTCAATGATAGCAGCTGTGTTGTGAGATTGGCTTTACTGACATTTAAAATGAGTGATCTCAGAGAAAGTTAGAAGTAACAAAAGTTTCTCACATTCAAATGCAACCACAAAGCATCAGTTCCACATTTCACTCAAAACTACAAAATGTCAACCTCATGGTAGCACTAGAGAAAATGTCAAAGGTCACCAAGGTTACTAGGGTACATCATCTGGGACCAATAAATGTCTGTACCAAAGTTTGTGCCAATCCATCTGAGAGATTTTGAGATATTTTAACTGATAGATGAAAAGTCAGGTAACCTCAGAAACATGTGTTTTAATCCACAGCTGAAAATAGTCCCCAAAAACTATTTACTCTTGTTTGAATAATGTTTTCCAAAAAACTACAGCACCCAGCTGTTTTAGTAAAGTATTTTATATTTGTGACCAGTTTTAAAGGTTTATGTATCAGTGGAAGGATTAGGCTTTTGACTTTGGGCTTAGTTAAACAGGAGAAGCCAGAAAGTATTGACAAACGGACTAATGCGTCATTGGTTTTGGTCTTTTCATGGAATTTGTTGATAACAAGAAAAATAAATAATATTGCCGACATGATCCTTTAACTGACTGGTTGTATACTGTATGTGTTGCCTGATAAAATACAATTACAGATGAACATGCACACAGACATTTTCTAGTGGCAGAAACCTGGCCACTGATGACAAATAAAAGGAATACAACAAGTCACAAGACACTTCTGCACCAACTGAATTAGCCACTTATCTGAAATGAGTCATGGCACAAACAAAAGATGAGGCAGAACAATGGAAAGTCTATCTGTGGCCTTGAGACAGGTTTCGCAGTAAGACTGCAGTCACCTGTTTCACTGCTGCCAGACATTTATTATCAATGCAACGCCCTGAGCCTCAACCATGACAGGAACAGATTCTTCTGTGTGAGCATGTGTGAGTGTGTATACAGTGTGTGTGTGTGTGTGTGTATGTGTGTGTGTCAGAGGAGGTGGGGGGTGACAGGCTGACAGCTACCTGCGGGGAAGTGTCTCAGTATGTGGGTCATGTCCATCAGCCTCTAATCCTCTGTGATGCCGACCTGTTTGAACAGCCAGCAGGTTCTCACCAACACAGTTACGTAAGGTCTGAATGGAGGCCAAACTAAGACAAACACTGAGAGAGACAGATGACGGGAGAGAGAGAAAGATTGGTTTGCACTTGTCATAGTTAATTCTACTGAGCTCGACAATTAGACAGGAATTTCTTGGCACCTGAGAGTTTTTGTTGTGTGAGTATGTACGTGTGTGTGTGTCGAGAAAAAGGGGAGTGTGCATGAATGTGTGTTTGTGTGCAGTGATAAGCAGGTGTTTGACTAAAAAGTTTGACTAAACAAAATTGGGCAGCTGGAGATTCCCCCATGCTGCTCCAAGACTAACATTAGACACGTACCGCAGGTTAATCGGATGCCACATGTCAGTAAGTGGATGGAAAATAACCTGCGCAACACCTACTAACTCTTAACTCTTTCTCTTCCATCTAAAGCTGCCAACTGAAACTGATAATAGACGACAATTTATGCTGATGGTTGTCTTCAAAATATTTCCACTGCTACTTCTAGAATTGTATTATCTTGTATTCAGGTGAAACAGCATTAAAACTAATCTGTCTTTTTGATCATCAACATTCATGCGTGTGTGTGTGTGTGTGTGTGTGTGTTGAATGTGATCAAGATGTTGCTTTCATATTGTTTCAACATAAACATCTTACATAGACAACCAGTGTGGCGCTGACAACCCAGTCTCTCAAGGTGATGATGATTGATGATTTACATCCATTCCCAACAATCAGCGCCAGAGCGCTCTCTATGTAATGAGGTGGAAAGCAAGGGTGTTTTCCCACATGACTTGTTTGGTCTGGTTAAAACAAACTGGTGCAATTTTGCGGTTGGTTCGTTTAGGCTGGTGTGAAAGCAAATACCTCTGAAAGTGAAAAGCGTTAGAACACAAGTGTTGGATTTGCGTCGACTCATGCTCAATGCATTTATCAGTCGCTCATCAAAACCTGAGTGAAATGTAGAAATCAGAGTAAGCAATATTATGGTAGTTCCTCCTTTTGTCCTGTTTCCATCTGTCATTTTTTCATAACAAGATGTCATGTTGCAATCTTGACTAATAATTCTTGTAAACATTTACATAAGAAACAGTAAAGTACAGCATGACTTACTGTCAGTCACTAGAACTTGATTTCCTCTTGTTGGTCAGTGTAGTGCTGATGATGGAAGATATCGCCACCAAAACTGCCCAATCAATGAGTTAACGGTCAGTCCATGTGACTTCATGTTAAGTCAGTATAAACATTACTGGACCAGAACTGAGGGACCTTTCAGACCTGCACTTTTTAGATTAATCTGGGCAGAAACACAGTAATCATACTTGGGTTCAGACTAAAACAACTGTACCGAGATCTTTTGACAAAGTGGTTTTGGTCCGGTCCAAATGAACTCTGGAGTGGTTCATTTGTGGTGGATTCATGATCCGACCTCAATCTGACTCAACTACTAGGTTGTCTCTGCAAGTTTGAACTAAACAGCTCTCATTGCCAGGTGTGCTTTGCATGATGGGATGTGGATGAGTGAAATTAACAGTTTATAGTTTATAGCTAGCTGGAGAATGAATCAAGGTCCCTGGACTAGCATGAAAAAGAACTTTGCATTTGGCCACAGAACCTTCTTCAGGACCTTCTTCCTGTGTTCACATTCTTGCTCCTGCCCCAGATACATCTGACCAATAAGGGGAGTGAACTTGTAGCTGAAGCATTTTGGTTCACTTCAATTTTTTCTGTGTGAATAGAAACTGAACCAAGGGGAAAATGCAACCGGTTTGCCTACTAATTCCCATCACAAACCCTACAGTAAATATGTAGATATTTCTCACCTCACCTCAACCATACTTTATCTATAGTTGTTTTTTGCCATAACCATGATCTTCCCCTAACATTAAACCATACATACTATAGTTTCATTGCCAGCTATTGTAAAAATAAATAATTCAAAAAGAAGTTGTCACTGAACTTAATCCAGGATTTTGTTAAATTGTCTAACTACATCAATACTACATACGCCTTATTGCCTACTAACAATAAATGAGGAGGTTGGGGCTCAGGACACTTCAAGGGCCACATATCAAGGTTCAGTGTGAACTTTTTACTCTATAATGAACATACACATCTTTTTCAGGGATCAATCACTTTCCTTGAGGATTTGAGCAATGTCGATTTTAAGGGACGGTGATGTTTTTACACGGGTTAACAAAACATTCCTGATCCTCACATTTTTTCACGTTAGCTGATAAGAGTTGTTGATACAGTCAACTTGCCAAGCCATGCTCTAGCAGAAAGTGATTCATCTCTTCTGGGATGAATGTGAGACTTACAATCTGATTTCATTAATTTTGCTGACAGTCTGTAAAGCCCAGTGCAATTACTTATTCAAGTGCAAATATATGAATGATATCTATGACTCATAGGCCCTGAGAAACTACATGCTGCTTACAATGCAACAACTTAATCTTTAGGAATATGATTTTCTGTGTTCAGTTAAGATAGAGTTCATATTAATATTTTCTCCAATCTAAAGTAAACCAGACATCCACCACCACTAGACTCAGACCTCAGACACACCTGGGAATGACATCAATGTGTACAGAGGCCTGATAAAGTCATTAGTCAACAAAAGCAATGACCTGTTGCATAAGAACATCTACATGATCTGACTGATTGACTGAAACAACCATGCATGTGCAGAAATGCACACACACACTCACACACAAAGTGGGATACAAGTAGTTAATGATTACAAGAGTAATGTGATAGGCTCTGCTATTGCACCTGTTATATCAAGGATAGGTTGACTCCCGCCTGTTTCTCACAAACCGTCATTGTTTTCACTGCCATGCAACACTGGCCACAAACAAAGCCTTTGTGTGTGTGTGTGTGTGTGTGTGTGTGTGTGTGTGTGTGCGTGCGTGTGTGTGTTGTCATGCCAGTTTGTGATTATGCCTAGAGTTCACTGACAGTTTGCCAGTGTGTATAAGGTGTGGGTTTGAGAGTAGCTGAGAACTTATGAGAGTGACAGAGAGATAGACCGACAGACAGAATTTTCACATCCACATCAGGAGTATCACTTCACAAAAGGATTCCTAGAGGAAGTTAGTCTCATTCATCAGATTGCGTCTTCTCTCTCATACTTGTAAACTTGCTTTTCAACCGTTTGGTACAATAGATATTTGCATTTTACTATTTTCAAGATCAGTACTTATACAGCTGAATTGTGAAACCGTGACTATGCTGCATGTTAGTGAATAATGAGAGGAACCATCGAAGTTAAAGTTCATCCGAAATGAAATTTAGATGTTTCATTTTTCTCAACTCTTCCACATTACTTTTGTCACTAGATATCTATGATGTCTGCCCCACCCACCCACTTCCAAGCATGTGGGAGAACCTACGGTGGTTGTGAAATTTGTAAAAAACGTGAAAGGCCCTCTCTAGAGCCAGTGTTTGGTTTGTCTGTTCTGTGCTACTGTAGAAACATGGTGGGGCAACATGCAGCCTGGAAGATCACCCTCTCTATATGTAGATACAAAGGGTTCATTCTAAGATAACGAAAACACAACGATTCTTAGTTTCAGGTTATTGTACACTAATTAAAACATACTTGAATATACTTGTTCTTGTACACACTTGAAACTTGAATATCATATTCCGTTTCTGCCAAGTCGGATCCACTAGATGTCACTAAATTCTACACACTGCGCCTTTAATTATGATTGCACAAAGGATGTATTGTTTCCCAGTCTGTTACTATTTGCTCAATGGGAATGTAATAAGTCACTCATGGTAGATCGCTTTTATCCCAAGCACTTTACAATGAGCCTCTCATTCACCTGCTCACACACACGCACCAATGGCAAGCTACTAAGCTAACCACTGGGGTTAGTAAGACATGTGGACAGGAGGAGTTGGGGATCCCTGGGAATCACTGTACCTGCTGCTACCTGCTTCTTCCCTCTAAACCCCAGAGGGAATAATGGTGCTGAAAGGAAAACTATGATTTTTTATGAGTTGGGTTTTTGTTTTCTTATTGTTTACCATCATTTCTGTCCTTTTTGACTAAGTCTGGTTAAGGTAGGATTTCTTCCACACCTTGCCATACTCAATTGAGCTTATGACCCACCATCTTCAACAGACAACAGACTACATGTGCACAACAAAAACACCCAAATCACCACTTTGCAAGCCAAGTGCAAGAAAATAAGATGACTGACGGCATTAAGATAATAGGGTATCCTTTTCATTCCTGTTATCAGGCCGACTTAATAACCACAGTTCTCCGTCACACTGCTGAACCTTAATGGGAACATACCTGTAGCCACTCATATTTCATCCTGTGACAATATCCGAGGTCTCTACTTAGCTGAGAGCTGGAATCTACAAGATACGACACGGAGCAAACAGCAGTGCTTTAAGAGGAACTATTGAAATGGGTGGGTATCGCAAGGTACATGTATCAACTTGTGGTTGGCTGTGTTTGATTTGTATTATTCAGTGTAATCACATACAACGCATGTGTCTGTCACAGAGTAGGAGTCACACAGCTTTTTGAAAAACAGCCATTGGACCTGACAGACTGAACATCTGACATTTTTTTAAAAAGTTGTCCACAGTCCCTTATAAAATCCACCAGAGAAAAACAAGTCGAAGGTTTAAAGTCAGTTTTGACATCACAGCTTGAGCCTAAAGGGTTAATTAAAGGGGAGGAGCTTCAGTTTGTTTAATGCCCAGGGAAACGGGTGCAGTGACTCACTTGACTGACACACGGCCATTTCTGTCATTCCAAGCATAGCAGAGACAGCAGAGCTCTGAGCCTGTGGTGTTTTTCCAAGCTGCAGAAATGAAGACTAGATGGAGCGAGGCGTAAAGGTGGGGAAGGAGGGGGTGGAGGGCAGGTGTAGCTTTCATGTAATTATAAGTCTTGAAATAGTACCAGCGCTAATTATAATCTTGAGTAATCATCAAACAGAAGTTCAAGTTTCTAAAGCCAATGATGACATATTAATGAGAGTGAGTTGCTGGTGTGATGTCATTTAAGTTACCAGAAACAGTGCAAGATCTGGGAACAGAGATTTCAATTAGATCAGAGAGAAGCAGTCTTATTTTTCAACATGGAAATCACTTCACCAATATGCCAAAAGTGTCAAAACATAGTATATAATAGGTATTGTTCAGAGCAGACATTTTGACATATAGCAGAAAAACACCTGTATTTAATGCCATGGAGTTACCTACTTACCTAGACCATTGCTAAGGTCTAAGCTTAAATGTGGTTTTCATTTTTTGTGAATTCCAAAACATGCCTGTCTCTGACATTGTTGCTACTTTTACTAACAAGTAGATTTGTAGCACTAGGCCAGCGGGTGAAAGTGTAGTTGAATCTGACACAGCATATAGAGTTGCAAAGGGTTTTTCCCTTTTCTGTCCTCCCATTTCAAATTTTTTCTTTGAACAATATTTTTGATGCTACTTAACATCAAGACACAGGACTCTCCTAGACAATCATATGTTTATATTATGACCACTAGTTGCAATGATTTCATCTTAGTTTCTGAGAAATGATACTTTGTCTTTCATTTTGGCATGGTGTCCAGCTAAAAATATTTAATTACTCATGAGCCTCAGCCACGTTGCTATGGAGAAGAAGCAAGTCAGAAGAGCGAAACTTCTACCCCAAAGTTTTTATGTACACAGTCTTATACCTTCAACTTCTTAACAAAGAACCAGATATTTTCAGAACCAGATCTTTTGTGCTGATGATTTAACCGGGAGGGTTTTGTGCTGATCTAAGTACTTGAAATGTTTCACCTGTGAGTCACGTAACATTGTTTATGGTAAAAATGACCTGGATTTTCAATTCTGCAACCTGGAATGTAGAATATAAAAATAAACCATTTAGATTGCATACAGATGCAATGACTACTTTGTAAAGAAAGACACCTGAAGACAATTATCTGTTCACAGCTCAGACTACCAACTTTGAATATCTGATCACCTGACAAGCCTTCTATAATATATACAGTATATCCACTCAGAGCAGACATATGGACGTGTTGAAAATAACAGTGATATGTTTGTTTCCCAGGCAAGTGCAATGAGTGTGTGAAATGCAGGTCAGGTGAGTCATCTTCTCTTCTCTGACAGCTCTGTCTGTTTTTTCACACTCAAATGGAAAAACACACTCGTGTGTGTACGAGCAAAAGACACACACGGGCTGATTCATAAGCTTTTATGACTGCCCTGACAGCAGGGCACAAAGCGGTGCTGAAAGGCCCAAGGACATGCAGGAGTGTACATGCTTGCACAAGCACTCTCCCACAAACACACACACACACACACATTTTTTCCCTCCAAATTTTCTTACTATCACAGTACTGATATCATAAGTATCTTTCTACACTTGGTTTCTCACAAAAATCAAACACGCACACATAATTTCTTTCTGTCATTCACTAAGTTACCCACTATTGCACACACACACACACACATACACACACACACAAACACACATATACACACACACACACACACACACAAACACATACACAGAAGCTGAATTGCTGGTGCTATAAAAAGACAGCAGTGTTTAACCCGTCCTTGAAACTGCACAGACGGCCAAAGACACACACAAACACACACACACACACACACACACACACACACACACACGCACACACACACAAGGGTGTAACAACTTAGTTCCTACACTAAGTCTATATTACACACTGCAGAGTTTATGTATAGAAATGACAGCTCCGTCTGGCTGCAGCGCCCTATATGCATGCGGTGAGGATGTAAAAAGCCAGCGTGTCAGGCGTGAACCAACCAGACAAACACACACGCACTGCTCACTCCCCCAAATTCTCCACTTCTCAGTGCTGTTTCCCATGATGCATTTGGGATTTGAAGATGGAGAGCTGAAGGTTTTCGGTTAATTTTTAGGACATTTTACAGAGAGGTTGCTGCAATTTGGTGCAAATTATAAGAAAAAAGAGAAAGTGTGAAGTTGGTTTAGTTGGTTAGTGCCAATTCATTCTTAAAGGCTCTATATGTAGAATTGTGAAGCAATTTACATGTGTTAATTGTTTTTTATTGCCAATGAGTGAACGGGTAGGTAAAGTAAAAAATGAGACCTTCCTCGACTTTTGCGGTTGTCTGTAAAAGCCTGTGGGCTGATTTCTATGTGGAGGACCCGGGATGGACTTTCTTCGAAAACCCAATGGATGGTTTTTACCCGTCCTGAGTTCCTCTCTACTGTATACTTTTGAGTTAGGACTGTTTTAGAGTTAAACCTACAATTAGGAATATGTTAACAAAGAACGATAGAATTTCAGGTTTCAGTCAGTGAATGTAATCTGAGATATGGTATAGCTCTTGTTTTGAAATGAATGGTGGGTGGGTTTTTATCCATTACGTCATTCTGCCTTACCAAAGAAACTACATGAGTACATGAGTATCAAAACTGAAAACAATGACGACCATTTACCTCCAGCCCCCAAAAGTATTACCAGTTATTGTGAATTAGTATTGAATATGCGTGCATCTATATATATGCGTGTTTATGTTGTATTAGTTAACACCTACGCACACTGGAATCTCCCCTGTAATCTATATTAACACCGATGTTTTGATAACAAAGGTCTTTCCCATGCAAACGTAGGTGTGTGATTCACACTGTTTGTGAACTTTGCCTCATTTTTTTATGTTTTGTTGAATTAGAAGTAGAAACCTGTAAGAATCCTTAATTAAAAATAACATTTGATTTGAAATTCTAGGGGAAACACGGATTCAAACTGTCAGATGTAAAGGGATAGTTTCATTCACATTTTGCAGAGAGGAAGATGAGAAGATCAATATCACTCTCATAACCGTCTGTTAAAAATATAGACTGTATATAAACATGGATGATGCGTCTCCACTTCCTGCTGCTATGCAAAAGTGAAGCCAAAAGATCTCCTTATTGATCTCCTTATCTCCTCATCTTGCTTGTGTGACGTCATTTGGAGCCAAAGTCTGCGCAATAGAGTCTGGCGGCAGGATGACAGCCTGCGGGACACGCCCCCTCAACCCACCCAACGCCAATCATGACGTCACACCTCCTTTTTATATCTTTTCACCTTTTTAGTTTGGCTAACTTGGAGGTGACGAAACTTATGACCTATACTGCAGCCAACCACTAGGGGTGTGTGTGTCTTTGTGTTTCCCTCTGTGTGTATTTGTGCACAATAGTATCTAGTTCAGAGTTGGTCCTCTTCAAATGGCCACAAACACACCATTCTCTGTGTTTGTGTTTGTGCGTGTGTGTGTGTACCCATCTGGTTTCTCCACTGTGAGGGCATTTGCTATTTCTAGAGCAGAACTGCACTTTTACTCAGCTTTCTCCTTTTGCTGTTGTTTAGTTAGCTGCTTTGTGTCTGTCACACTCTCTTTCTACTGTATGTCACACACACACCCACACACACACACATAAACAAAAATACATTCTAACACACCCAAGGACGAACAACACTAGCACGCACAACAAAAACGCAGCCAGAAACACCAACACTAGTTCATGAACGCACACTGGCCTGCACAGTGAAGCGGCAGTGTGTGCTTCAGTCTGTCTCTCTCCTTTCACTCCTCAGTCATCCCTCTATCTGTCCATTCTGTTCTTCTCATCTTCTCTCTCCTGCTCCTCCTCTCACCCTCCCGGTGCTGTTGTGACCTTTGACCTGCCATTGACCCTCACTGGTTTCACTGGTGGCATTCTTGCCATGACTACTATCTGGTGTCTGGTTGTAAACACAGGTCAGTGTCTTTCTTTATTTATTTAGTTGTGTATTACAGAACTTTAAGTGATGAGGTGAGACTTTAATTATAATAAACATAATAATCCTGAAGGTAAATTGATTTATTGATAGATGATTGACTGTTGCAGCTTTATATCAACTTCATCTTCTTTTTTACCCCAAATCTGGTTACTTTATTACAGTGTGATGTCACCTGGGTAGTTTAAGCTTTAGGCCTATAGTGGCTAATAACATAGCCTAACTGCTAATCCTTCCACCAGCTAGGATTAGACTGACGTTTTATTGGTTGTTTACTCACATTATACTCCGTCCTACACTGCAATCATTAATGATAAGTCTTATTAATGATAACCTGATTAATCTTTCCAGTGAAAACCATATAAAATGTTACCTTTTCATGAGCTAAGAAAAACATTGCTGTTATACTCTGGGCCTACTTCTGATATCTGACTTTAAAAACATAATCTGATCCCCAGTTAAGTGATAATAAATTGGCTTTTTGTCTTTACTGGCAATGGTGAAAGACATCTCTATCATTTTTTTCAATTAACTGATTCATATCTTAGTCTATGAGAAATATGCTTTCATACTTTATGAGAGCACAAGATGATAGACATGTCTTGTTTTGTGCAACCAACAGTCCCAAAACTAATGATATTCCATTTCAAATGATATAAAACACAAACAAGCAGCTAAAGAAACAGAAACCAGCAGTTTTGCTTGATAAGTGAATTAAACCTTAATTATCAAAATATCAAACATTTTCTATTAATGGACTGATCAAGTAATTCTTGCGGCTCTGTTTCTATCAAAAGCTTAGCAGTATGAGTGTTAGCAGGTACTATAGCCTCACTTCCATTAATCTGCATTACTTTAGATGCACATCAACAGTCAGACTTTGTTTAGTGCTATTAATGGTCTGCTGAGCTGAGTATACGTGAATATTACTGCTTTCCTCTGTGTGTAAACATACCTGTGTTTGTGTGTGTGTTTAAGTCTGTCTGTCTGCGTGTGTGTCTGCATGTATGTGTTTGTCTGCCTCCACGGTGAAGGTCGCAGAGATTATCAGCGGGGTTGTTAGAGTTTGAGTTGGTGCACGTGTGTGAGAGTGTCTGTGGGTTTGTGCGTATTACTGAATGTTTAATTTGTGTTGACAGGATTAGAGAAAGTCTTTATAGACAACAACTGCGTGTGTGTGTGTGCACGTATGCATGTCTATGTGTTTGTGTGTATTAGATTCCACCAGGCTGTAGATCATTCACAGGTACGACAGGTCAATCTTCAATCCAGATGGCCTCGCAGACTCCTGGGCTGCATTCCAAACAGAAACACACTCCACTTCAATGTCACCTCACTCACTGTCTACACAGCAAGTATACCTGACAGACGAGTGCTATTTAAACTTTCTACTTACTACTCAACTCTCCCACATTAATTCCAACTCCTGGCGAACAAGGAAACTTGGTTTGGGTATGAGATTTTGAAATGGAACACTTCACAATCAGCAGCTATCACACAGGGATCCATAAAGGAATAAACACACATAAGTGGAGTTTATTGGCCAGCAATATGGAGTTTATCACTTGCACACAGACACGGACTCAGCAGACACACACACACACACATACGCAGACTGGATCACAGGCTGAGTCCAGCCTTTCTCCTCTTTCAAACAATACCGCCAATTATCTCTGCAGCGATAGCCTGAACAGGGTGGCACAGTGTGTATGTCTGTGTGTCGGTGCTCTTGTCTGTTGTTAAGTGTTTATTATGCCAGTCGTCCTTGGCCACCATGGCCTACTTTGCTATAATTAGTGACTTTCTTATTGTACAGTGTGGGTTAATATCACCAGGGGCAAGAATGGGGGAGTGAGAGATAGAGAAATGTGAAGGAAAACTGAATGGTGAAAAAAGAGGCAAAGATAGTGTTAAAGAGAGAGAGCAGGGTGACCTTCAGTAGGGCAGCAGTCTTGCTGAAACACTGGAGTATGATGAATGAAAATGGAATGAATGGAAATATGATGAGAAGAGTGGAGCACTGAGAAAGATTTAAAGTGGACCTCAGAGCTAAATCAGAGACAAATGTCAGTTTTGGCTCGTCTATCTCCTCTCATGAGTCAGGGGTGATGTTCTCAACATCTGTCATCATCCTCGTTCTCATTTCTCTTTCCTCTCTTTCTTTTTCCATCCTCCTGACTCCAGGGCAGTTGGAGATGACAGCACGCGATGACAGCCTGCTTAAAGGAATACACCAAAGTATGTAAGTATGACATAAAAAAAAAACTAAGAGCGGATAGATCTCTCTTTATTCAGTATTAGTTTCACCTGCTAATGTGAAACGTTTGTGCATCAAACACCAAAAAGGACAAAATACTGGATAGATTTGTGACCGAAGAGGCTGTAAAATGGGATGAAAAAAGACAAACAATAGAAATTTTGGAAAAATGTGTGAATAAACATATTAAAAATGTAACCAGTCCATGTTCTGTGCTGCGTGTCGTGAGTACATCTACGTGTGTGATTTTGTGGGTGAACGTGTTCCTTCTCACTGTTCCTCCTCATAACAGGACATGACAGATATGGAAAGATTTGTCACTTGGCCCTCTCACTAGCTGGGTTGCCCCTGCACATGGATACACACATACACACATACACACACACACACACACACACACACACACACACACACAGGTCAGTCAGGCTACCACTGTGATCAGATGTCCACCTTTTCCATGTAAATGTCCTTTCACATCTGGTTATTTTTTTCCATGAAATAAACCCTCCTTCCAGTGTTCACAGAACACGTCTGTACATTCATTAATATGGTTCAAGTTCCCTTTTATTGTCACGCAGCCTTCACAGTGAAGGTGGAAATGACTTTGACATTTACAACGTCTAACAACCTTCAGCGAAACATAAACATGACAGGCAGGACAAAGAGTAATATACAGCCAGGGTTAACAGGCCAGGATTCCTTGGATAACAATAGCACAAACAGGGATGCTAACGGTTAGAATGATTTATTGGTTTGAAAATATAAATATTTTTATTAAAGATAGCATCAGCCATCATCAACTTACAATATAATATAATGGAGGTTCCTCCCTCCTGCTGCTGCATTTTGATTAGATATCCCATAAGACTGCAACAATATTTCAGATATCTGACTAGAAAACTAATTTCAGTGTAGTGTGGGAGGATTTTTCTCAACAATTTGTATAACTTGCAGTTAAACCTATGTCATAAATTGGTTCCTGCTGTAAGTGTGTCAAAGACAAGTCAAAGGTTCAGAAAATGTTACAAAAAGGGGCAGCACCTCAAAAGACTTCTATCACTCCACATGTCCTTACATAAGCAACAAAATAGGTATCAATAAGAGCCTTTTGCTAATATTGCACCTCTATCAGGGGGACAGAGATACAACAAAGTACTTTGTTAAGGTTAAGGGAAAATACAATACCGTGATGTTATTGCTACATTTTTGTTACTAAACCTACTTGGTTAGTTTTAAATACATCAATTTTGATTGTTGATTGGAGTCAACACACTTACGAGTCTTTGATGTTGAACACTTCGTATGCTAACCATGCAGCTAAACCTCTTCCTTTTTGTGGAGGTTTAACAGCATCACGTTTCCTCTGCCTTAGCTAGTGAAAAAGGACAGTCATTATTCACACAGCCACAAGAACTAACAGTTGTGGAGACATAAACAAATTCATGACAAGTTGTAGTGTCACACTATAGTCTAACTGCTGTGTCAAAGGCTTCTCAAACCAATTTTTGGTGTATCACTTAATTATTGTCATCTTTTTGACCTACAAGTTGTTAAACCAATATTAATTTAGGATTAGCGGAACAAGCTGTGAACAAAACATTAACAAATTATCACGTTATTAAGTTGTTAAGCAGAACATGTTAGCGAAGAGTAGCCTATTGCCTAAATAGAGAGCAACATTAGCATTCATTAGTTGTGTTCATGGCCACATAACTATTGTAAAGGCAATATTCACTTTCTTTTAGTTCTGTTTTGGTCTCCTTCAACTCCTGAGAGAAATATGTTTCTTTAGCTGTAAACACTCCACTATGTTCACTAGCTAATAGCTAACTTTGTCTGCTGTTAAATGCTGGGCAGGTAGCATACAGGTTTACACCAAAGAAATTTCAGCTTTAGCGCCAAAACCGCCAAAGCACATACTTGCCAAATACCACTAAGTTTAAAAGAAGTGAAGGCTTTTTCTGGGAGAAGAAGACTGTATCTTTAACTTACATGCCCTTCCACGATGGGGACAGAAAGGGGGCAGACTGGGGCGTTTGTGCCCATGGCCTGCCCCTACAGCCCCCTGTAGGACCATGAAACAACACAAGGCTTTCAGCACCTTCAACCGTCCACATCACAGCCAGGACACTGCTGTCAGCAGGATGCTATACACGCTGACGCACACACACACTCATTCACATACCACAGCCAAACACGCACACTCACACAGAGAGGGGCAGATACCCCCCACTTATACACACACAGCATCTACTGAATGTTTGGTTAGCCTGTTTGTGCCTGTCAGTCACTTCTTCACTGTCCCACACAACACTACACACACATATATACGAGGTCGGAGACCGCCGAGTCTGGGTAACACACAGGTGTGAAATATCCTTCGTCAGTGATGTCACTTCCTGCAGAGCAATAATCTCAGGTTTATCTCTTTTTCCTTATATTTCTTTGGTGTTTTCTCTACCTCCATCTTTCCATGTGACCTTTGTGCCAACAAATAATTACATTTCAAGCTGTTAGTATGTGGTCTGATGCTGCAGTGATTGTCTCTGGCCTGAAGACACATCCAAAGCTGCAATATGCACCTTTTTAAATAAACACGACCTATTCACTTTTTCCGACCCAAATTATTCCATCAGTGTCCTTTCAGCCCACACATTCTATCCTCATCCGTCCCTCATATGTGCATCTCTCCAGAACCTCCATATTAACTACTGTGTGCTCTGCCTGCAGGTCTTACAGTGGCAGCAGACTACAGATGGTGATGAATACTGTATGGGGTGGTGGTGCTGCGTCATGGAGGCCAGCTGGATGAGGTTAGATTAGGTGAAGTTTGCTCTCCATGACCCCATTCAGCAGCTTTGTTCATGATTCTCACCGTTGATCATGTGGATTTTAGAGGATAATTCTGGTTTATTATAACTTGGGTTGTATTTTCATAGTTTCGGCCCTTATGCGGCCCTTATGTGTATTGGTTATGATAACATTGTAGGACTGGTCTGTAAACAGTGATAAGAACGAACAGTATGCGTAATAATTTTAATGTTTGGCTGAATTTTTCTCCCAAACAAGTTTGTCCAACCTGAAGGTTTCTTGAGGTCACCGTGTTTCTAGATCTCAGCTATTAACTTGATGAATACAATCTTGTCATTACTGATAAGAATGAGAGCCAAAACTATGAAAACAAGACCCAAGTTTTTAAAAACTCTAATTATTCCCCCAAAGAGGGAGTGGCAATTTTAATGGGAGAGCCATTTTTAGGTTTCTTGACAAAAACTAAATTTTATAAAGTATAACATAGGATATTCTTTAAGCTTGTGTCATATTAGAAGTCAGCTGGTGTTGCATAGAATCATGTTTGATTTCAGGCTATCTGTTACACTTTACTTAAAAGTTTAAAAGTGATCCATTTTTTAAAAATGCATGCCATATTCTACATTTCTAAAATAAAGTGATTGCTTAATTTTAGAAATGTGTAAATGTTGCTCTTCCGTGAGCTTTACTTCCATTTTTCCTTCCAGGACTTTTTTCTTAGGGGATTGCAGATCTTAGTGCCTTAGTGCCTAATTGCTGGAAGACAGTCCAGGAAGTGTGGTCCTGGTAGACAAACTACGTCTTGATATTAATGTGTATTTCAATTACAACCATTTACATTCTGATATTTGCTTGAAATAATAAGCTTCAAATAATGTTTGTGAGTTTACAGTCCTAGACAGATAGCAGCTGACATTGCAAAGATTATCAGTTAGATTTTAACCCAAACTGCTGCACGTACTTCAGTGTACCTGAGCCTGTTGAACCACATAAGAGCCTGTAACACTTACATGCACATGACTTCATCTTGAAGTGCTGAGCCAGGACCTCATTCATAATCTAACTTTTTTTTCCAGGTTAAAAATCTAAACTAGGCCCTCATTTCCTCTCATATACCCAGACCTCCTGTCAGATATCAGCCCTGGACTCTGGACTGTAAATGACCTGCCTTTTACAACTGGAACCACCTAACTTAAGCTCTGTACCAGGGCAGGTCACCTCTAATCACACCGTAGAGGTTCAGAAACCAGCTGCCAGCTCATAATAGCTCACACACTGGGAGTTTAACAGGGTGAATAACTCTTATATAACTCACAGTGTCAGCCATCATTAAGCAGGACTGTGCTGATTGATGCTGAGAAACTAGTTTCCTCAACACCGCCGTGATATTTGTCTGATAACTACTTATCTACTGCCACTTTTATCAGCTGGCCTACATACTAGGGTGAGCTCAACGTCAGAAGACCAGTATGTGTGTGTGTGTGTTTGTGTGTGTGTGTGTGTGTGTCATGCCATACTGTATTTATAAGCTGCAGATACTTGCAGATACATTTTACATGATATTGTCAGTCAGCAGTGCCTCCAACCGCACATGTGCTCCATGCAAACAACTCTAAAAACCAAGGCGATACTTTACAATGATGAACCTCGAGAGACCTGAGACAACACAAAAACACTTTTCCCATAATTTCTTGCAAAACTGCAAGATGTGCCCGGGTGCACATTCACAAACAATTAAGAATGAGTAAAACTTTCCCAATACAGACACACAAAGTGTTAGATGAAGCATGAAAGCCTGTTTGTCTGTGGAGACGGCTCATAAAGTGAGTCAGGCATGACTGAGAGGCCTGAGAGGAGGAAGCAATCACATTGAGGAGGATAGAGTTTCCATAAACAAGCTGTGGATCAGGTATGCAGCAGCAGATTTTTAAAAAGATGTAATATTAGATGCAGACAGACAGCCAGGTAGACGTCCAGATAGACAGCTGCTCGCCATATTAAACAGCATTAGCCAGAGTATTGTCTCATAACCTTTTACCCCCCCCCCCAGGCCAGATATGTTCCTCATGCTGCATTATGGGTTATGACTGGTCTGACCACAACCAGATACAGTTATCCAACTTTTATTCCACTCCCCCAGGGCTTTCTGTCCCAAATGGGCCTCTGTAGCCTCAGACGCAGTCACAGTACAAGGAAATACAGGAAATATGGATCAAGCATTGTATTAAATCTGCCTCACACACACACGCACAAAAGCTACAAGGTGATGGCTAATAACATCTGCACATATTTCTGTACTTTGTAATGCAGAGATATAGTATCTGTTATTTGTAATATCTTGTCATGTAGTTTATCATGTAATATCTTTTTATTGAGCTGAACAGCAGTTGGTTGACAAAACCACAGTCCACATGCAGCCATCTCGTAAATGTCTTATCCTTAATGCATGACTAATAAAGAGTTTCATCATCCTCACCCCTCTTTATTTGTCTTATTCATAGTCTTATGGTCCCTGCTCTTATGAACAGCTATTTTCCCACATGTATTATTACTTTTTTCAAGTTAAGTAAAATTTCATCTGATATTAATGGAACTGGATAGTATGCACACACCCATGTGTGTTGTATGCACACGTGTGTGTGAGTGTGTGTGTGCGTATATCACACACACAAGCTTATCAGTGGAGAAAGAAATATATATAGTATAGTATATATAGTGTTATACATAGAAAATGTTTGAAGGTATGACTCCGCTTCATAAAAAAAAGCTCCTGGTTATCTGAGCTCAGGTTGCTAGCTACAGTAGCTAACAGTACACTTGGTACACTGACTGCAAAAACACCCCACACACATCAAATTTGCAAAAAAGAAAATTGATTGGTTGAAAATTTGCTTTATGTTCAGTTGGAACACACTATAAATTGAGACTGTGTCAGTTTTAGAAGGGTTGCCAAGTAAGTTCTTACAGCCTTACTTGGTCCAGTATGGCCAGCAGCTTGTGCAGGCTAATGCTAGCTTACAGTATATTAGCAAACCTTTGGTAGATACCATGTTGCTGTGTAACTAACATTACTGAGTCAGTTCACTGACTTTTCAATCAATCAATCAATCAATCATACTGACATTAGAAGATCCCTTCATAATGCATCTACAATGTAAGTGATTGGGGACAAAATCCACAATCCTTCTGTGCAAAAATGTATTTAAAAGTTTATCTGAAGCTAATATGAAGCTTCAGATTCCAAATGAGTCAAATCAAGTAGATATCTTTCTAATGTTACAGTCTTTTTAAGACCAAAGTTCCTCTTTTTTGCTACTATACTTCCACCGCAGCTCAACAGGGAAACACAAAGAGGGAATTTGATGCTAAAAAGACTGTAAATGTGGCAGATATCCACTTGATATGACTAACTCAGAATGCTGAAGCCTCATATAAGCTTCACATCAACTTTTAAATGCATTTTTGCACAAAATTGACTGTGTGGACACACTGTGGATTTTGGCCCACATCAGTTACATTGAAAGCGCATTTGAAGGGGATCTTTTAATAGCCAGTATGAACAAGAGGAATGATTACAGTGAGGAAAACCTCTTTCACTGTTCATATGGACACCTTTAAGACAGACTTGAAAAATTGTGAACCCGTCCTTAAACGAAAGCTACTTTGTAGTTTCCATCACTAGTGAATTATTTGCATACATGCAAAAATGTACAAAACAAGCCCCCAAACATTCGAGAATGAACATGATTATGTGCATCTGAAGCACATTTTTTAATATCCTGTAAATTAATAATTATCAGTATTATCACAGATTCCATTCAAACCAAAACTCAGAAAGCCCTGGTGTTATCTTTCTAGTTTTGTCTCCTCAGTCAGTGTAGGGACAACAGAGGATGTTTTCAATTACCCAAAAAATGTGGAGGAGCCATCTGCTGGGAGAAGGATAATCACTATGCATTGTTGCGTGCAGGCATGAATGAGTGAGGAGCCAGTGTCTGAGTCAGAGAGCAGGTTCAGTAGGGGGACAGATAAGACTGAAACAGCTTATATCACAAGGACCGTTTTCAGTTTCACTCTAATCTGAATACTGTTTCAAATAAATCAGTCCAGAGTCTTCTGAGAACAGAGATAAAAGGGTGCTTCTCAGTAGAGCTGCAAAAGCATGACAAAGCTAGTTCCCTGGTGGGCTAATATGAGTCAGCACTTTGAGGGTTAAACCATACTGTCAGTCCCTATATGGTTTCACATGCAAATTTATGATATGCAAATGTAACATAGGTGTGTGTATTAGGAGGCCACGCATGAAAATGCTGGTCATGTTGAAATAGGTCAGTTTAAAAAAGGACGTAGCCTGGGTAAGCAAAGTATGAAGGGTTGAATAAACAGTTTGCAGTGATGAACGCGTAAACAAAAGCAAATACACACAGATACACACTCATAGACGCTAAAAGAAAACTTATAACATGACCATAAGAAGCTGAGCTATAACCCTGATTTGTGTATTTTCATAAACATTTGTAGCCATACTGCCAGCAGGCTTGTGCAGAAGTAACGTGCTCAGTAATGTAACCATAATGTAACATAATCATATGACACCACATACAAATACACACACCAACACATGCGCACACACCCATACACACACAAACAAACACACGCGCACACACACACACACACATACACACACATACCAACCAACCCCTGAGACTGAATCATTCATTTCACATTTTACAAACACATTTTCTTTCATTTCCTGTGTGCTGGCAGGGGCCTCCCGGGGTCACACTTAACGTCACAGTGTGTGGTAGAGTGCTCCACGTTGGCTGAGCAGCCTATCAACAGTCAGGAGAGACAATCACACACACATCAGATGAGCGGTGCAGCAATATGATTCTATTAGACATCTATCAGACAGGTCATGTCATGTTAACTACGTTTGTGGGGCCAAAGGGCAGAAGTCAGCATGCTGACCTGAGGGTGACACCTACTATAACGAGTGTAATGTGAATGTCCTGACTGCTAGATGCTCTGTCTATGTGTGTATCTGAGTGAGTGAAATTACAAAGGAGGCACATTGTTCATGACAGACTTTGATTTTAAGCATATTAAGTCACATTTATATTACAATGGGGAAGATTGATCTTACCTTTAAACTACGCAAGGAATCAAAACTTGTCGGGTACATTTAAAGGGCCAGTTCACCCAAATTATAAAAAAGACACACCTCTAAAAGTATCTAGCCATGTATAGAGTTTTGGTTTAATTTGTCCAGGTTTTGAGATATGTGTTTTGGACATTTTTTGCCAATAGTGTCCCAGAAGTAAGAAAACCTCATTCAAAATCACATTGACATTTGTAGTAACATAAATGACTAAAAGCCCAGCCCTGGAATACAACCTTACTCAACAGTGTGTCATGTGTATCACTCCATATTGTACCATATTGTGCTATATGTTTACATAAGGATGGTACATTTTAAAAAAAAGTGGAAAAAAAGATCTGCTAAATTTGTTTATTTCATTTTTCAGTTAGTTTAGACATTCAGACATCTATTAGTTCAGGTTTCAGACAGCAGAGATTACAGCTAAACATTTGGAAAAACAACAAAAAGAGAGAAACCAAGTTATGATGACTTGATTATAAATGCTGCCAGACTGGTGTATGTCATGGGAACTGCAGTTTTTTTTATTGCATGCTGACAAATGAATTAAACTTTGTTGCGGCCATGCAAGGTTTTCAACTCATAATAAAGTGCTGTAGGAAATACTCATTATCTTGGTATATGGACTGTAAACCTTTGGAAAATATTAATTTTTTTGAGAAAGATGGAAATGTTGAATGTGAAATTACATTGATTACAGAAGCTAATGGAACAGCAGCTAGCCTGGAGGTGAAGTCAGCTCTCTGTGCAGTGGCTTAGATCTTACTCAGACTACTTTCTGCAAAAAAAAATAGTCCCAATGAAACCTGATTTGAGCACCAGAAAGTAAATTCCATCCATCTCCACTGTATTAAAACCTTAATTAGCAAAACCAAATATATGTGCATGGCTAGATAAAAGTAAATTGAATTTTGATTATTTGGTTGAATCATCTCTTTAATGCCTTTAGCTGTCCTTATTTAGAACAACGTACAATACACAGTGTCATGTGTTTCCCATTGAGCTACACAAGACCACATGGACCAAGTAGTGTGTTATGTAAAGTTAGATGCATCATAAAGCGGTTTATCACAGGACACTGCAGCCAGACGATCCTGCTCTACCCTATATAGTGTAAATGGGATAAAATAGTAACTTTCAGTGGACTGTAGGCAGACTGCAGGCGATATGTTGTAGACTGTAACATGGAGCCTATAGATCACAAGGAAATCTTGAGAAGGAACTGATGACCTTGTCTTTCCTGCCGTCACTAGGCCCGAAGCGCCGAAAAAGTCTTGTTGTTGTAAATAAGCCACATGTATGAAATTATTATTACATTTCATTGAGAAAATGATTTTAATTCATTAAGTTTAATCAGAAATCATTATTCACACACACAGAAAATACACTCACACACAATTATGAGAGGTTTCCCAAAAGTCTTGGACCTGAGTTTGCAAAGTAATTGAAAAATTGACGTCATGAGTTCCTCAGTAAATGTAAATTGAGTCAACCCCTAAGTGCTGGACTTTCCCTTCTCTCCTCATCTTTTTTTTTTCTCTATCTCTGTTTATATTTGCGTCTTTCTTCATCTCTTACCCTCTCCTCTGCGTTTCAGTAGTCTCATGATCAATTAACACACTGAGAGGAGAGGAGGGTGGGTTCAAGGTGGCTGTGACGTCCAGCTCTTCAAGGGTTGCCATGTCGACGATGGGTGCGGCCTGAAAAGTCAAGAGAGAAAGAGGTGGTGTGATTTTTCCCATTGAAGCGGTATATGTGTGTGTTCTAGTTTCAGTACATACGGTACATGAACATAGCAGATGTGTACATTAGATGTGTACACACATCGAGACTTTGTAGGAAATAGTCCCAAGACTGCAGGAGTTGAAAGAAAAGCTTTCATTTTTAATGTCTCTGCTTTTTAATTCCTTGTTTCTTTCTTCTTTTTTTTAAAAACTTTTCATCTATTTATTTCTCCATCCACTAATTCAGAGAGACAATTCAAAGAGAATTCAGAGGTTTTTTTTACTTTACCTTTTTACTTCTTTACTCAACATAATTGTTAGGAGCTGAAACAATTAGTCGATCAACAAAAAATGAAATAACAACCATTTGTTATAATCATTTCACTTGTTAACTTATGCACAAATGCCAAATATCATCCCACATACCCACAACCTAAATATCTTTTGAGTTTTGGACTGTTGAATTGTTTTGGAAATTTCCTAGAATAAATGATTCGTCAACAGATTAAGGGAAATATCCATTAGTTGCAGCTTAATATCAAATATTCATCTTGCACTGATGAGTTAATGCTCTCTAATCTTTCTCCGCTGTGCTGTGTCAACTTGTAACTGTAACCGGAACCTAACAGTTGAAATGGAATCAATGCACAGTTACTGAAGATATGTGTTATAGAAATGTCAGTGCAAAGCAGTTAAAGTAATATTTTGCATTTTGGGAAATATGCGCATTTGTTTTCCAGTGAATAAGAAGATCAATTCCACTCATGTATGGTGACTATGAAGCTACAACCAGCAGCTGGTTAGCTTAGCTTAGCACAAAGAGTGGAAACAGGGGGAAATAGCTAGCCTGGCTCAGTCCAAAGGTAACAAAATCCTACTTTGAGATACTATCCCACCCTGACAAGTATAAAACTTTGGATAAAAGAATGCTAAGATGCTCTTCAGAGCAACATCCTTATTACAGGGGCATGACTTTACGTACTTCTCTAAATCTGACAGCGTTTGACATAAACTGTCCTGGACTGTCCTGGTTTAGGTGACAGACTCCACCCATCTGGTTTCCACACAAGTTCAAACAAACATACACTTTGCAAATACTGCCTGACCCACTTCCACACTGCAATGTCATGTATGTGACAAAGGGCTGTGCCATTTGACTGCACTGCCATGTTCCCCATGGACAGAGATAGACTGACAGTGAGTGCAGATGTATATATGTGTGGCCAGTTTGTGTATGTGTGTGTGAGAGAGAAAGAGACAGCAGTCATATACAACCTCTGATGGATTTCAAGAAAGTCTGTAAATGCTGTGTGTGTAAAAGATGTGTTTTTGCAATGTAAGAGTGTGGCAGTGTTCCCGTGTGTGTGTGTGTGTGTGTGTGTGTGTGTGTGTATGTGTGTGTGTGTGTGTACACTGAGGTAAACTAATTACCATGTGCTGCGATCAGCTGTGGGCCCTAAGGCCTGCAGGGAGAATTCCTCTGTGGTCAGCCGACCCCGGTTGTCCTGTCTATCTCTACCTCCTTCCCTCCCCCTCTCTCTCTTTCTGTCTCTCTCTTTCACACACACACACACACATACCCACACACACAAACGTACACACACACTGTGAACTCAGTCACCTCACTCATGCCACTCACTCAGGCACGTCATGTAGAGGCCCAGTTAACAGAGAGACCGCGGGAGAGGAACATACACATATACTTAGGCTGTCATTAACTTGTGTGCTGAACACGCATAGAAAGACATCAAATACAGTATTGTGAACAAGGAGCTGGAATAAGACTCTATGTCTGAGTGTGTGTAGTATATCGGTGACCTACATTGTGACAGAGTTGAGTAACTGTGAGTTTTAATTTGGATGTTTGCCAGGGAACTCAGATGTTATCAGAGACAGGGATGATGTATTATGATAAAAGCTGAGTCCAGTGTCTCTCTGCCAGCTACAGCACTCACCCTCAAGCATGTTGATGTGGAACAGACACCAAGGCTCAGTAACAGCTTTTTTAAGTACAGTGTTCAGTACAGTATGGACGCCCAAATGAGTTGAATAAGGCAGGACCATGGCCATGATTTTAGGAACACTCAATTCATAAATCCCAATCCCCCCAGCCACCCTGCCCCCTACAAGATATTTTTAACTAGCCACCAGAAAAGAAAACTTAAATTTTCTGATTATTTACTTTTTTTTTTTTAGCCTAGTAGCAGTAATCCCACAGAAAGCAACAAGTACTTTGGCTTCTTCTGGACATGTTCTTGTAAGTGAATTTTCTCTGTTGCCATCAGGGTGTCATTATGTTACCTGCTTGTAAAACTAACCACCATTCAAAGTATCACCTCCACAATCCGACTTTTAAATGCTACGTATCGAATTCTAATGACTTTTATGATCCCCTGACTTTTCATCTAGTGCCACTAGCAGTTTTATTTTGTCCAATGCTTTGGTTTATGCCTGCAGAACTAATGACATTCCCATAAGCTGTACTTTGCACGTAATGCTAATTAGCAAATGTTTACATGCTAACACCCTAAGCTAAGATGGTGAACATGGTAAACATTACCTGCTAAACATCCACGTCAGAACCGAGCTCACAGCAACACTATGCCTAAAATGAATCTTATTGATGCTCATTGCTGTACTGTTCAGTTTGAAAGCTAATCTAATAGCCTACTTTTAGTTAGCACACATATAGTTAAACATGAAAAAAACAAACACCTGTAACATATAATACATTGCAAAAGGAATAAATAGCAGTTGCCCTTCTTGTCAATGTTGAGTTTTTGTTGATACTTCTACTTTAGTTGTTAGTGTGTTGAGTCAGTTGTATGGTAGTTTTTGAGAATATACTTTGCTGTGGTAGTGTAACAGTAGACCGTATTATATAAGTGTTTATGATACAGTATTTTGTCTACCTAATAACACAAACAAAATCACCACAGAATATGATGTAACAGAGTAAATAACTGTTAACCAATCTATTTCATGTAAAATTCTACAAATTATCATAGTTTATTTAAGACTTAATTATGCTAAAGTGGGCCATACAGGTGTTGGTGCATCTGCAGGTGGGTTTTGGTGAGCCTGTCTGGGTCAAAAGTCCCAGGCCTACTTATAAACCCATCCAACCCTGACTGCAGCAGTAACAGAGCGAGTATGATGTAAGACAGCAGCATCTGCTCTCTGTATTTATCCTGTTGATGGAATTAGTTCACATAGATCATGTGTCTCCTCAGCTATCCTAAGGGAAAAGCAGATATATCCCCACACTAATTAAGAGGACTTTGCTGTGTCAGCTTACACTTCAAGTTCAAGCATGTAAATATGAAGGACAAAATTTCACATGCGCACACATGCATATGCACACACACCTCTATTTCCAGTCAGTCAGCTTGTCAGAGGGCTGTTGGGACAAGAGATTAGCAGCTGTCATGGTTAAAAACACAGGGTCTAGAGCAGTGCGGCTAAATACTAGCATAAAGGAATCCAAGCAACCACCCACTGACCTCCCCGACCCCTTACACACACACACACACACCCACACACAAACACACCAGGCCTCTTTCCCACCTGCTGGGAGTGAGTGTGTGTCACCTCAGTAACCTTAAACCTGTTCAAGGCTTGGCTTGCCTTCATTCTCTCTCACATATTAAGTCTCACGCCTTATTATTGCCACCTGACATGTATGAAATTTGCAGCTGAAACAAAGTGCACGCTGTTTCAGGGAGGGCCTTGGCTTGTCACGTCTCTGTAACAGTACATACACACAAAAACATAGGGCTTAGTTCTATTTTTAAGCAGCATAAGCAGCAAAGCTAATCAAAGTAGCTGCACTTCAAATGGGGGTCAGTGACAGTTGATGCTTTGACTTGCAGTTTACGATGTGTTTCAGCCATAAATGTCTGCACAAGTGTCAACTTCTAGATGTTCATGTGCTTTATTCATAGATATCACATGTGTTGAGTGAGTCAACATCACACTTCTATCAGTTCATAGGTAGTGCAGATACTTGAAGTTGCGTCACAACCCTAGAGACCACATCTGGCAACATCTCTGAGGTTCAGAATAAATTACAGATAAATGGAACGCAAGCTAGGAAAAAAAGTTTGTAGTGTGTGTGTGTAACAGGTATTACTCATGTTGTGGCAACATAAAAGTGTTTACACGGTCACATTGGGGGGACTCAACTTCCTTTTGGGGACAAAAAGTTCCTATAACATGAATCGTTAAATTTTAGGCAGCAGACTTGGTTTAAGGTTAAAGTAAGATTAGGGTTAGGCAAGTTCAGGGTTCGAAAGTGCATTTGCCCTTAAAAATAGATAAAAAAATAAATTTGCCAGCACAGCGTGTGAGTAAAGATTACAACCTACCATAATCTTTTTTTTCCCTTGCTGCTAATCATTCAAAAACTAGTATTTGATAGTCAGATAATGTACAATATTTATTAATAGTACATTAGTTTGACAGAAAAGAAATGCTGCCAAGTATAAATATCAGCACACTGCTAACTAGCCTCGGTTTGTGCCTCTCACAGAGCTGCTAGTAGCGTTAGCAAGCCTGACAAGAGATGGCAGAGAGGCGACGTTGTGCTAATAAACAAAAGATGTATTCCTTTTCTGTGGCAGTAAACACAACACATGGGCTGATAACTAACTGTGCTATATTCAGAGTTTTACAAGATATTTCCAGGCTGATGATGTGATAAACAGCAGGGCTGCGGCTACGTACTGACACTCCCCCTCAGACACACACACACCAGACAGCTTTTCGGTGCTGAGCCGCTAACGTTAGCTTAGCTAAAACACAGGTACGACACAGAAACTTTCACAAAAGGCCATGAATATGCTGCTAGTGACTGTCAAAGCTCCAGTGGACTCTCTGTGTTTCCAGCCTGGACATGGAGAGTCTGACAGCAGCTGCTCATGGCTGCTTATTTTGCTCGCATTTCTTCTTCGTTGTCACCTACAATTGCTGTTCATCTCACTGTCACCAGTCTGTTCAGGAGGGTACTGGCGCTCTGGAAGTTGTGAGCTAAACTAGCTGAATAAATTCAGTTACTGTTGATCGTCTAATTGATTAATTGACTAATCTTTGCAGCTCTAGTTTAAAACACACAATGAGGACTGTTCCTGATTAATGAATTAACTTCTTGACTGAGGTCCAACACAAAAAGGTGAATGATAGTTCAGTTCCTGTTCTCTCACTGATACTCCCCTTGGAGAAATGATGTTCTCTCAGTATACAGATCTTGTATCAGGCTGCCCTTAATGTATTTAAATTTGACAGTGTATTTTAAATTTGAGTCTGTTTGACAAAGACCTGAGCGCGCACACACACACACACACACACACACACAAACAGCACAGCAGAAACAGCAGCAGGTGATAGCTGACAATAGGCTAAAGACAGTAAGACAGTAAAACTGAGAAGAAGTCGGCCCATTTCTGAGTTAATAAACTCTGTGTTACTTGAACATTTTTCACTGTGCACCGTGTAGAACCCTGGCAAGTAGTGGTTACGGTTATGGGTTAGGATAAGTCTCCAGGAAATGAATGTAAGTCAATGTAATGTCCCCTGAAATGATGGAAACACTACTGTGTGTGTGTGTGTGTGTGTGTGTGTGTGTGTGTGTGTGTGTGTGTGTGTGTGTGTGTGTGTGTGCTGGTCTGTTCAGTGTGTTCAGATGTTAGTTGCTGTGACACTTGTCTTTAGCCTACTTCAGCCTAATCTGTGCTATGATGTGCTAATATTGTAAACAATTTGTAAACAATTTGACATTGTCTAATTATATTCCGCTGTCAGTTAAGCTAATTATCTCAGTAACAAACAGTACATAAATGAGCTTGCCTGTTCATGTTGAGACGACTAGCTGAGTGTCACTTCATTAAACTGACTTCTCCATATATTTCATCTAAATTGCTTGTGTTTTCTCTCCCTCCCGGTCTGTTGGCTGTAATGATGGTGAAGGAGGCTGAGGCAAGCCCTCCACACCCGGAGGAAAACCACACAAAGCAAACACACGTTCTCTCTCTCTCTCTCTCTCTCACACACAAATGCTCAACCGAAACCAACAAAAATAGTCATTTGAAAGTCATGCGACCCGGAAAGCACACACACATACACTCGTCAAAAATAATAGGTAGTAGGCTCGTAAATAGTAAGCCATCCGCCCTCAACCCATGGCTCCTGAACTGTATGAAAGTCAGATTTTTTGGTATCTGCGCTACTGAAAACAAGTCAAACCAGAGGTAAAAACAGTCTTCCTGGATGTCAGACGTGTCTACAGAAAGCAAAGAAGTCTTCAGTGGTTCTTTGGTTTTGTGAGTGGTTCTATACGGAGCTATGATAACCCCTAATTTGCTTTTAAAAAAGCCAAATCAAATAAATAACTTGTGTAACCTGTTGACCTTTCTAAAAAAGAACTATTTTCTAGTACTTCATAGGATGTTTCTTGTTGGAGCTGTAGGGATAGAGTAGGAGACAGAAAGAGATAGAGAAAAGGAAATATGATAGAAAGAGAGCACAGCACTGTGAGGAAAGCCATGTGTTCCCCTGACTGTTGATGCACTGATAAAGGCTGAATGGATGCGGTGTTGTTTTCACAGAGCAGTTGAATGCAGGGTGACGTGACTGAGCCATAAGAGAGCTCAACTGTGTGAACCAGCATGTGATACATGGAGACGGGTTTATTTCCCATGATACCGCTGCAAAAAACAGCAGCCTGGTTGGATAATCGATGGACTCACAACCACGGCTTTTTAGAGTGGTTCAGCTGACTTAGGAATATACACCCTCAGACTGTGACGTGTAGGTTCAAGTAAGGTTTGAGACCTGACACATGACATCCCTTGAACCGACATGAAGTAGGAAAAGAAAAAAAGTATCACCTTGTAGAGTGCGGTGAGATGGTTATCTCAAAACCCACATGAAATGGAAACTATCTGCAGAGAAAGAGACCACCAGGGGTAGTTGAGAAAATCTGCAATTTTAAAGTTTGGGTGAACTGAAACTGACACAACAATATCTGAACCTTTCAAACAAGAAGAAAAATGTTGTACTTTAGCATCACTACATTTTGATCTCCTTTCTGAACCTGCATTTCAACAAATCTCACTACTGATCTTCACCTTTCAGCTCTCTTTCACTCAGAATTTACCTAGAAGTTGATCCAAGATGCTGATTGTATCATGAGCGGTTGCCTTGGTAAATCAGGTGTTAATTACACGCATATCGAAAGCAAAAAGATGAGTGAAATGTGCATCAGTAATTCGCCTTTACATACACAAATCTGTAACTGCAGGTGTGGGCATATAAACAGGAAATAGATCGGTTGTTTGATATGATCTCTATATATATGGTTCTACATAAGTGCAAGCTGTTTCTCACTGGTTTGAAGTGGTTTTAAATGTCATTTCAAATGTTAATGTCACATATTTCTGTGCTCCAAACAGAGTTTAGCAACATTTAAATCAGAAGTTGTGGGGACAGTTGTGGGATGGCTTACTCATGTTGCAAGACTGCTGTCAATCAAATCTGATCAAACATACAGTTCTGATAAAGAAGTCTTTTAATTTTAAATTGCACAGAGTCAGAGGTTAACTCTTAAATACTAATTAAGGCTATTTTTTTCTCACTTTAACTTTGATTATTGCTTATATAGTCATGAATAGACATTAAAGATGTATTCAGTTACTTTTGGGAAATGTTGCTAACAGATTTCATAGATATCCAGCAATTTAGCTAAACTAGGCTAATCTCTTGTAAATTTGAACTTCACAAGAAATGACTTTCAAGATATTTGAAGAAGGGCAACTATGAGTTTGTCTGACTTTGAATTAGTAAAGAAAAGCAAAAAACTAGTCATCTCTTAAGGTCAAAAACGATGATGATAATGGTGAAACAACTGGACTTGTCTCTTATATAACTTATCTGCCTGATGCAGTGCCTGATGTTTTAAATGCTGGTGCAAAATGCTGCCCATGAAAATTGATCAGGGCGTATTAGAGACAGAATAATTAGATCTCCCCGGCTGCTGTAACAGACTGTCTTATCAGAATCTTCACAGTATTTATTCAGAACTATTTCCTTCTGAGTTGAACCTTCAGCTGCCAGGAGTATGCCCTCATTCCCAGCACAAAACAAACACACTGCAGCTGATAACAGTATCTGGGGGCTGAGGGCAGATATGACTTTAACCCCGAGACCTCTGCAGGTCTTGCACTTGTGAGGCGCGGGTGGGGTGAGGGTGTCAAAGGTTAACACTGGGGTCATGCAGACGGGTGTACAAACAGTCATACAACCCCTCTACGCACACAAACATCCAGAAACACACACACACACAGACGGGATAGAGACAGTAGGTGTGCGTTTGACGCGACTGACAGATGTTGCTGCCTTGTTCCAGCTGTTCCCTACCTGACTCCTCAGGTGAGCTGGGCGGCGTTGGGCGATAATAACACACACACACGTGGACGCACACACTCATTTGCACACTCACTACCACAGTTATCACATCAGCTATCCCTGACTCACCAGATTTATGTGCTGTGTGCCAGCACATACAAACACAGCAGTATTTCAGCTTGTGTATGTGTTTGTGTGTGTGTGTGTGCAGGATGGGGATGTGTTTACCATTTGGAGGAATGTACAGTATTTGGTAATGTGAAAAGCAGCCCTCAGTGGTCAGGAGTCATACAAACACACTCTGTTTTATTGGATGGGCCTGAGATTCCTCTGTGCACACCCAGGGGGCAAGAGTGAGGAATTTAAACGCTTTAACATGCTGCCTCACTGTTGGGGATCTAATACTACTGTGTGTGTGAGTGTGTGTGTGTGTTTGTGTGTGGAAAGTGCATACCAACATGTTTTTGCATGTGTGTTTCTCTGTTTGTATAAAATGTGTTTGTGTTATAAAACAGGTTGTTGTCTTCACATAGAATCACAAGTCAGTTTCTAGTTGAGTGAAGCGTTTAGAGACTGAGGAGGAGAATGGTGGGAGAGCATCATTTGTGGTAAGGTGTGTCCATGACAACATGTAGGTGGCGTAGGCTTGTTGGTGGCTGTACTTGCTGCCATTCACACAACCACCTCGCATTTAGAAATCCCCAGACAATCAGTAGGCGGAGAGATCTCTGATTGTCTGGTATCGCAAGACTATTCTCAATTAATCTACAGCTTTAATATTAATCTGAAAACATTTTCCTTTATTGAATTTAACATGCATATTCATAAGCTATTTAAAATACATACTGTAAGAGTGTGAGTAAACTCTAACCCAGGTGATATTTTTGTCTGAAACCTGATCATTCACTGGAACAAATGACTGTACCTGATCTTTATCATGTGATTTTATTTCTTACATCAGCCTCTACTGTTTCCAGGTCACATGAGAACTCCGTGTACATTTCATCATGTGTAAAGTTTCTGTACACTCTACTGTTTGCAGAGTAAAGGCTTATAGCATTAGTGAGTCAATAACTACAGTGTGCATGTGTGTGTGTGTTTAAGTGTGTGAGGTTCAGCTGTACAATAGAGCAGACAAAGTCAGCCTGTGGTCTTACTGAACCTGATGGAGAGCAGCAACGTGACTACCAGTGTCTCTTATCAAGTTACATACGTTCATGTGAACACAAACATGGGTAATCTTAAGTGTGAATCTGGGTCAGTGTTGCAACTGGGAGTACAGCAGCACAGGAGGGAAATCCTGAGACTAGGAGGAGCAAAACTCACCCAGCTGGTAACTGGGTTACTGTCGCTTTGTTCAATTTTTGAAATTATCATCTTCCCACCTACAACTCCAGTCTGTCCTTGAATTTCTTCTTTGTTCCATTTATGTACTAAGGGTTTTGTCTGAGTGTTGCCTTGTCTTCCTATAAAGCCTGGTTAGGAACCGCTGCTGTTTAGGCCTTGACTTAACTTGCCATCATCAGAGCAAGAAATGCTGCTCCTCTGCATCACAAGGTGGGGTAATCCCTTAAAAGCCAACATCAGAGGGAAAGCAGTTGTGTTGAGAAGAGGGAATCCATTTTACAATGTTCCCTCTGGACCTGGATGAGTTTTATAAGAAATCCTTGTTTGACTGATGTGAGTTTTTAAAGGCTGATGCTGACACTGTTGTCTTTGGACTGAAGTTTGCTTCAGGCTGATTTTCTATTTATTGATTATATGAACACATGATGAACATAAAAAGTAAATGTTTCCCCCAGGATATTGTTGCTGGTGGGAAAAAATCTTATGAACAAACATTTAGACCACATTAGACCACTCCTCATAGATAAGAATGGAGACATGATTTATGGTTCAGGCTGCTTCCAAAGTGCAGATCATTTTATGTTAAAAAATGTATCTGTAAACTAGATGCTATGAATATTTGCTTATGTCCCTTTGTAATGACTCTATGATCATTAGTATAATCTGTAATCAACAATAGCCTTTGTCAGTATTTTGAAACTTGATTGATTTTTTTTCTGATTTTTTTCACAAGGTGAAAACACAACATATTATCACCTTATATGGTTGTCACAGAGAACATATCAGAAAAAAGTTGCTTATTTGCTGGAAAGGAAGTTGATGAGAGCAGTGTAACTGAACCAAAACAGCAAGTTGCAAGTCTTGAAACCAAAACAATGAACTAAAAGACACTAAAACTCTGTAACTGCAGAATTTGGTGATAATTCTCTATGGGTTTGTCATCATGATTGACACCTTTCATATGACACATATTACACATTCATTTCATTTCACAGAACATTGTTAATATGAAAATATTGATTGGCGCAGCTTTAAGTGACAAGCTATTAGTTGCCACTGTCGTCATAGCACATAAAATAAAGTGCATTTGTGAAAGATCTTTGGGGAAAATATTCACACTGTACATTTGTAAAATTAGAAGGCAGATGTTGATCATATAGTGACTGTGCAAGAACATTTTTCTTGCAGTCTATACTATACCTACCTGTAAAGCCTCAACAGTAACGACATTTTCAAGCCTATTGATCAATGCCACACTCAATGATCATCATCAGATCATTCATTGTAAAGTAACATCTGTACAACACTATGAAAGCCTAAGTCCTAATGTGAGAAATTCAAGTTAAACATAAATGGTTGTCTCCTCTTCAGCTCTTCCTTATTTCTTTCACACAAAAGTCTTCACAGATTTTCTTGCCTCAGTACCCTTAACAAGCTCACCTCTTCTGGAAAGACTTTTACAAGAGAGTAAAAAAAACCCCATCAGTAAATTTCAACCTCAGCACTGGAAACAGCTCCTATGAATATGAATTCACATGCCAAGATGTTTGACAAGGAATTAATGCAGAGCCCTAAGAGCGGCTGAAACACTTCAACCTGTAATGAAAGACTTCATACACTTCTCTGGGAATGAAAAGAAAGAAAACAACTTTTTCTTTCATAAACAGTTTATCTAACGCTCCTCTAATAAACAGCAGCAGAGGAAAAGGACTTAAATTGGAAGTTCTGGCCCGGTGGACGGTGCTGGGAAGCAGCAAAAACGTGCCACTGTGTAAACACACAGTGACAGGTTTGCTGCTTTATCAGCGGAGAGATCTCAAACCTCTCATTTCCTTTAGAGAGCGGTCCTCTGGGATTTCTGAGTGGATATGAGGTAAGGTGGGTATGATGTGCCCTTCCAGCAATATTATTTCAGTGATAATGGCAGTGAATGCCTTCAGCTGGAACTGACCATTTGATAAACCCCTCTCCTGCACAGCGGTGGTCAAAAAACTGTTCCAAAAATATTTTTAAAGAAAAAACAGGAGCAAAGTGTAAAGAATTTATTAAACAGCATGTTTATCTGCTCTAACATAAGAGGCTATGCTTTTGTTAGCATGTTTGGCTCACTAGTATGTTATTAGTTCTGTCCCAAGTTTACACTCCAGCAACCCCAAAAATGTTTCCTGATATAGCATTACATTTGTCATTAGTCTTCATCCTAAAAGCCTTTTCTCTTCTTACATCAAAAGTAAAAACGTACTGTTTAAAAATGTGAACAAGTAAGCTAAGCAGCCAAAAAGGGGTATGTTAGAACAAAATACCTTACATTTTTGCTTATCATATGCATAATACTAGGACTAATTAGCTGCAAATACAAGAACAATACTGTCTCTTTATTTCAATGTATTCTACGTGGATGACGCTGGGACATACAGACATTTAGTCTTTTAGCATATCATGTATAAAGCTATCGTGCATATTTTACACCCTTTACAAGATTCTCAAAAAAATAGGTCAGCTGGAAACATTAAAAACTCAGCCAGAGACAGTGTTGTCAGTGTTTTCAGCCAACTCAAGGAGATAACATTAGCTTAATCAGCTAGTTAGCTACAGCTAATAAAATATAATATCATTTCAGCCTACAAAACTGACCATAGCTAGCTAGAAACGAGAACCCTTCTTTTGTCTAGTTCTGTCTGAAATCATGGACTCATTGTTTCAAAAAATATTAAGAATTTAAAGTAGTAAATGTGCCACAATTATGACTGTAAACTGCGTATGTATTGCGTCAGAACCGAGAGCTTGACAGGCGTAGCAGCCAGTAACTAAAGGGGGTTAAGTGCACACTCAGTTAGGGAAGGAAGAGTGAATCATTTTCCTTATGTACGTGAAAGAAGAGGTATAAGCTCATATTGTAAATCCTGATCACATAACTGTGAGAGGAAAACAGTTATCATATTGTTTTGCTCTCATCCAGTTTCTCTGATGAGATGCTTGTGACTTTTGCAGGCCTCACTTTCGGTAAATGGGGTTAAGGAGTTTCCAAAACAGTCTCTCTTTAAATGAATGTTGCATAAGGTCTGGCCCTGGGTAAATAGCTGATGTATCATTGTACTATAGTGATACACACACAGAATGAGAGGCAGATTGTGATTTAGGTCAAGCAGTCTAAACGCTTCAGGCCTAATGACTCACCATCTGTCATTATGTTCATTATTGTCATCAGTTAGCGTTACGACGTGTTGAATTTGTCGCTGTCATGCCGCGCTTGAACCCGTTAATCAGGTGGCACTGGTTTATGGTTCAGAATTGTATTCAATCTTCAAACTTTGTTTTCTTTAGAAATGAACCATTCTGCAAGTGGGAGCAAAAGTAGGCTTGTCTTTGCTGCAGATCAGCATTTTATGTCAAAATATATGTATATTATTTGACTAAAGAAGTGCAAACTCTGAATGAATGAATGAATGTGATAACAAAGAAGTAGAAAAATACACTTTCCTTTATTCAAGGATACATATTTGCCTGATTAGTAATATCCACTTTCCTATTTTGTTTGGACTGAGGGCGATTTAAGGACCTTCTGTGTGTTTATAAGGTGACTCAACTTTTTAAATAAGAGATTATTTAGGCTAGCTACGGTAACAGAAGTATGTGTGTCTGCATGGGTCAGTGTGTGCGTCCAAATCAAATAAACCCAACAGTGAATATGCGGGTGTGCAGATTTGGTTCTGAGTCATCTTTTAAATACTGATTTATTTATTATTAGAGTGAAATGCACCATTGAGAAATCTGAGTTAAACTGGTAAACTTCATGGGAAACAGCCAACGCTGTCTGCTGTACATCTTGCAGAAGCAGCCACATGGCACACACCAAAAAAACCCCAAACTCCTGAATGGCTGCACACAAGCATGAGTGTCAGATTGATCATTCAAATAAACATGACTTTGTTTTTAAAATGAAATCTATCTTTATTTACAGTAAACAGTGTGTATGCATAGTCCCAGATGCAATACACACACAGACACAGATGCACATACGGACTCAAATGAGCAAATGAGCGCAGGAGGTGTGTTTTCTTGCTGTTTGAGTAAGCGGGTACACACACACACACATACACACAGGCTTTGCTCAGTGTGTGTGTTGCTGCAGATAGCTCCCCCTCTCTGGTGTATGAATGAGTGTCCTGAGAGTGCTGGATAAAGGTGGTCTGTGCTGCAGCTCTGCTCCACTGACCCTTAAAGGAGGCATTGATGGGAGGACCGGCCGGCTGCTGCAGCTCCAGGACCTGCGTCCGCCTGCAGCACACCGGCCGAAGATGGAGAGAGTCAGGGGTGGGAGCAGCTCTGCGATCTGTACAGTAAGACTCCTAACAGTGAGTTTGTGAACAAGGCAGAGGCTGCCAAATATCAGATCTTTCAGCGTACAAACACAGCCAAGCCCTCCAGTACGTGAGGCCACCACAGGCTGATGTATGGTCTGCTTGTTCTGCACATGGACACACATGCAAACAGTTGTTGTAAAGGCTGAATGGGTTTTTAATGGCTGAGACAGATACAAATATTTTTTTTTTTACCAAAATTCAACTGCCATGGCTGGATTAACCTCTAAGAAGGGCAAAGGGCAAAAATGACCTAGTGCCCCCCCCCCCCCCTCCGATTCCCTCTACCTTCTGTTTAATATGAAGGACTACTTGACCTGACATGTGGTCATTTGTTTCACATAAGTGAAATAATGAAGGCCTCAATACTAGATTTTGACACAGGGACCCTGTGCAAGACAGGAACCAATCTTAGCTGTACCATACACTACAGGATCTAATCATGTAGCTAAATAGTGCAGTTTGTAGCTTAAAACAGAGGAAATGGTGAGCAATATAGCATGTTTCATATAACAGGTTTTGTTAGCTGATCTCAAAACTTAATCCAGGTCTTTCTCTTATTTTCCTTGGGGTCCCTTTTTTTGGGAGTCACAAAGCCTCCAAATCATTTCAAGCTAAAATTTTTATTCAAGTTGAATAAAAAAAGTCCAGTTGCTCTTGACTCGTCGCTTCTTGATATTCAAGTTGAAGCGTTTTCAACTTGTTTGGTTTCTTTACCTCATTTCCTCAGTTTTGCCTAATGTCAATTTTGTATGCAATCATGCTGCTTCTAAAATTAGATTCTTGTTGTCTGAAGACATCCTTTCAAAGGAGAATGACAGTGACACTCCACTGCCTGATATGACAGTAACCCCAATGCAAATCACAAAGCCACAGCCTACTGAAGACACACTGAACATTAAACATGAATATCAGGTAAACAGAGAAACATGCACACCTACAGATCGCTGGCAACATCGTGTGTGTGAGTGCTGAATCAGGACAGGATTTTACTTCACTCTGTGTCTCTTTCATCATCACGTGAGTATGATGAAACTTTCTACCTAAAGAATAGATGTGTGATTATGTTGAGAAATGAAACAGTGCGCTCTAATGAACTCAGTGGAAAAAACTGGATCGCATTAGAAAGAGAAATAGAAACATCATTAGTGAGCACACAAACACTCATTTCCTCTGGCTGGCCAGCAGATTGTATCAACATACGGCTTTTGTTTGAAAGCCACAGATATGAAATATGGACGTGAGTAACAGCACTGCAACTAGACCGAGAAGAACTAACCAACACCCCTCCTCCTCTCTTCACACACACACAGATACACATGGCCACACCAGCACCACATCCGGGACTAGGCGACCCTTAGCCCCCTTTAACTTTGCCAGATGCAGGTCAAACCTCAAAGGCGCTCTGAACTCTCTACCTCTGAGAGTCAAAGAGGCCTCCATACATTGTTTTTATTATTTCATATTTACTAATGAGCATTCATAATATATTCATCATGCTTTATGGAAACCAACTGATGCATTACATCAACATTAGAAAAAAATACAGAACAAATGATAATAATCAGTAAGCTCAGAGTGCCATTAATTTGTATGAATGGTTGACACTGACATTAAAAGCGTTCTGCAAGGGGGAAAAAAAATACAATGCTCAAATAATAAAATTAGACTCTCAACCACAAAATAGTCCATGTGCAAATGTCCTCCAAGTACCATTTATTTAATAAGAGAACACAATGTTCTGTGATTACAGAGAAATAATTAAAAACACACGTTTCAGTCAGGAAATGACACATCAGGCACTAATTGACCATTCACTAAACCCCTTACCCAAACAGCGCTGTCCAATAATAACTTAGCAACCAATAGCTTAGCACGGCAGACCTCTCAGCAGGCTCAGTATTTGGAGGATGGTGTCTTTGTTTTCTCCTTTACAAAACTAAAAACACAAAAGCAAAATTGTAAGGAACTGATTAAACAGTGTTTGTCTGTTCTGCAAACGTTAGCATGCCTGGCTAAGTAGCTTACTACTTACCTGCAGTAGTAACCAAGCGTTACTTCCAAAGCCAATATCATTAGCTAAATTCATAATATTGTTAGATTACAGGTTATGTTTGAAAAATCCCCATTCAGGACAGGAACATCTCTTATGTGGGAGCCAAGATATACTCTTTATTGGATTTAGGGAAGTTTACACCCCAGCAACCCCAACCAAACTTATCACCTGAGAGAGCAACATTTGCCAAACCCATTGGTTAGTCCTTAAACTGTTTTCTAATATAAGTGAAACATATAATACTGTATATACTAACAGTAAAACATAAACCTAACCTCTGTGTTGCATGTCAAGGTATGTTGTCTGTTGTAAGCATCAAAACCATCCAAGGGTTATGTTAGAATCAACAATTTCGAATTAATTTTTTATTTATGTATTGTAATCCATTTTCCGATGCTTATCGGGGTCCTGTGGTTGTGGCAGCTAGCCAAGTGAGGTAGCATATACATTCTCCCTAGCTACATCCTGCGGTTCTCCAAGACCTGGTCAGATGGGATATGTTGCTAATCCATCCAGCGTATTCTGGGGACTATAATAGCTAACTAGCTCTAAACCGTAATAGAAGAACAATGTTGCGCCAAACATTAAAAAAAAGTGAGCTGGAGATACTGTTTTCAACCAGCCTGCAAAGTTAATGTTAGCTTAATTTGCTAGCTAAGCTACAGCTGATAGAATCTGCTATCGGCAGTCATCATTTCAGGAAACAAAAACTGACAGTCGTGAGCCAGAAATGAGAAGCCTGCTTTTGTTTACTTCTCTATAAAATCAAAGACCTATTGTTTCAAAACTGATTAGAAATGACTTTTTAGTTGAAAGTTTGACAGGCATAGAAAAAGTAAATAAGGGTGGCTGAGCTAGATGCTAGAAAGTAACGTATCAGTGCTAGCACAGCAAAAACAACACGAAAACCCTACAATGACACCAACATACTGTATAGTTTAGTGAAAAATAATAATAATGAGATTTAACACGATTATTATTTGGCCCTTTTTATCAAAGCACCTAACCCAGTTTAATAGGAAGCATGAGTCAAACAACTGAATTCAGTTCAAATATGTGACTGGAGTAATTGGAAAAACAGTTTTGTGGTTGAAGCTTGTCAGGGAAAAGGTATTTATCCATTTTATGAATGTAAAACACATCCCTCCCCCGGCCTTTGCTGTAAGCATGACCATAAGGCATGATGAGTATATTATACAGTATGTCTTTATGATTGGTTGTGTAGTGTGGTATGGATATGGTTGTCATAAAGAGTGTTAGCAGGCCTTCTGTCTTGCTGCATGATAATCTGAGCCTGGTCATGCGCCTGGTTAATCATGGAGCGGCCGGGCTCATTCACAACGGCAGCTATACCCGTCCCACACAGCCACTCACTCAGCATAGTTATGCAGTTTGTACAGTATAAACATTTTAGATGATTATATGTAATTACCTGGTGTTGCACGGGTGCACGGACTTCCACATTGACTCACACACACACACACACACACACATCACACACACACATACACACACACACACACAGGCGGATGGACGAATGGACTCACACAAACCTGCACACACTGACCTCAGGGATTCTCTTCCATGCTGAAAAGTGTTTACTGAGTAGCAAATGAAAGAAGTCAGGGACATGCTCACTGCCAAAATCCTCTCCAAATAAACACCCACATTAAATATTTTCATGTCAATCTCCCCACTTATTGCCATACTCCATAATTTTACTCCCTTTGCTCTCCCTCTCTGCTCTCTCAAACCACAGCGCTGACCGTGAAGCTTCATTCATCACGGCCGAAATCTCGAGATGTGTGGCTCTCTCTGTCTTTAACGCCATTGGTCAGAAAGTGTAAGTAGGCCAAATGCACGCAATGTCAATACACACTCCCAGCATTCACCCCTTCCCCAGCCTCACCCCTTGCCTCACAGATACTTCCTTATCGCCCTCCAAGCTCGGCTGCCAATCACATGTTTTGAGACCACGCCTGGTCTAAGTAAAGCCCCTTACTGAACTAGATAGGACATGTTAAATTTTACAGCTGCATCTCTCAAACACCCAGGTCTGGGACTTTCTCGCCTGCCCTCCGTCTCTTCCTTCTCACCCCATGTGTGAGTTTCAGACAGCCGTCACGTTTTGGCTGCTCGAGTGACACATATAGTGCAGAGATAGCGATTGTTATTTTCAGGTTCTGCTCTTACGTGGGCGCTTGAACTGTTTGCTAATCAGATCCGTTTTCAAAGCTGTTAGTTGACAGTGCAGTGTTATAGATAGAGGTTTACTGTCATCTCTTCCATTTCAAGTGAGACTATTTAAGTTTTGAAAGAACACACAACTTCTTAAACAAGTGAAACTTTAAATTCAAAGCAACAAAACGCACAATCACTCAGTTCAATACTCTCAGAGGTTTAGCTGGCACGACTGGTAGCTTACGGTGGCTAATGTTAGCCAGTAGTGCTGATGTTAGGACTCCTTTCTACTTGTGTCACTGTTACACAAGGCATTGCCTTTAAGATTACAACAAAGAGTAGAAGCCCAAAGAAAGGAGTAAGAAACATGTACAAAAAAGCGTAAGAGTAACATAGTTCAAATCTTAAAGGACCAGTGTGTGGGATTTAGTGGCATCTAGTGGTGAGGTTGCAGATTGCAAAAGACTAAATACCCCTACTCTACGGTGACTGCAAAACTTGTGAAAAACTACTCTAGAGCCAGTGTTTGGTTTGTCCGTTCTGGGCTACTGTAGAAACATGGCAGGCTTCATGGAAGACGACCCGCTCCCTATGTAGATATAAAGGGCTCATTCTAAGGTAACGAAAACACAATAATTTTTATTTTCAGGTTAATATACACTAATTAAAACATACTTATGAATATTTTATTCCATTTCTGCCAAGTTTATTCCGCTAGATGCCACTAAATTCTACACACTGGTCCTTTAAATAAAGGTAATGGAACAGGGAAACTAACAGGAAATGCTAACTCATTTAAAGCATAACTACACATTTTAGCCAGAAACCTTTTTGCTATCTGAAAAGAAAGCATAGCAAAGGTTTCATACAGAAAATACGAGAAAGGCATGAGATCTCTCTCCTGATACTGTATCTTAAATGAGCAAAATTGATCAACATACATACAGGTGACAAATTAGACGACAAGCCAACATAAAGTGTCTTAACCAACATAAATATGAATCTTTGAATGGATCTGAGAGAATAGCAATGGCTCATAGAACTTTGTACAATAGCAAAATTGATTTATCAGTGAATACAGGCAGTCCACACCCAATTTGATATGTTATTTTTCATAACTTTAATTTGTAAAGGGATAATTATCTTTTTTGTGCATAGATTTGGGAGGTTTTCTGCCCAGTGGGGAGTGTAACTGTGGCTTATCTTGTATTGTAAGTTTATCATGGCCTTTCTAGCAAAGGGCGGCCAAGAATATTCTGACCTCTAAAATAAAGCAGCCAGAGACAGAATTAGAGCCAGGTCAGGTTAGCATGTGTGTGTACCTCATTAACTATCCCACAGTGAAACTTCCGCCCACACGCTCAGCAACCCACCAGCCCAGAGTACATGAATCTGGAGACATCCTCATACAGAGCTGCTTGCCTAAAAATGGCCCGGCCGGGCCCTTAATGGTATTTGCACCCTCTGTATTATTTACATTTGGAAAGGAGTAAAGAAAACATGTTTTATGAGAATGTTCCGCCCGCAAAGACGTGATGTCAGCACCATGGCCTTGTATACAGGGTGGGGTGAGGTAAACAAACACTTCTCCCATCTTTCTCTGTCTGTCATTTGCAGGGGTCAGAGAAGGTAGACTGAGGTGCGACTGCCTCTCTGCTCGCTGGACTCTTACTGTTGGTTCATAGATGGAACTCAGAGCCGGGGCCTGAACAAGAGCCAGGGGCCAGTGTTAGTAAACTGTGGAGAGACCAAGGGAAGTACCTCATCCGACACACACACACACAGCTCAGGGTTTACACTGTGCGACGACCAAGAGAAGCATCTCATCTGCATTGCACCTACACACACACACACACACACACATGCACACGCACTAAGGAGCCACAAGCATTGGCACACTCAGGCCTCTCACAACATGCTTTGTAAATATTTACAGCTCGGCAGGCGTTGAAGGGAGAGGAACATGGCGGACCAAGCAGCGCCGGTCGAACGTAACCGGCCATCAGCCAACCCCTACATCTCCACCCTCCCCCCCCATCATCTCCGACCATCACCGGACTTCACATCCACTGGGCAAACAACATTACCCTATTCAGCATCTGTGCACTGTGGCTTACCTTGGCTTACCTTGCGGCAGTTGGGGAGGTTACCTCAGCTGAGCATGGGGCCGGAGGCTGCTTCCTGAAAATAAAGCGAAGATTATGTTTTTAGCTACTCACAATAAGAGAGGCAGTGGTAAGCTGAATGCTGGGTAAACTGTGACCTCCTGTCAGTGGTCATACTGAGGTGAATAGTTAGGAATAAGCAAAAAAAGGGTTACATATTTAGACTTTCACAGGAGTTTGATACCTTGCCAGACTGAAAAAGTGCACATGTTGAGTTTAATCTTCCCTCTATCATTATATAAAACTGTTGAGCTTTAGGCAAATAGACATTTGTCGGTTATAGTGCCAAACTCACAGTCACCACATTGGTATTTTTTCAGTCAATAAAAGAACAACATGTACCCAAGTATGGTGCAGTGCAGCAGTTCACAAACAACTTTATGTTACATGGCTCAGACATCCACATACTATTATGTCATCAACTTCAATTAAAGTTAATCTGATGTTGTGGAACCTGTGTTAAACAGCGGCCACTGTGGACACCAGTGGTAATTACAGTTTAATTGCATATTGAGTTTTCCCTCCATTTCCCAAGATGTGTTTTGTACATCTATGAATATGTGTAACTGTGTGTTTAATCTGTGTGTAAATCTCACATCACATTGAATCGTATTGTATTTCCTTGATTCAGTTGTTTTAAACCTGTATTAATGTATTTTTTGGCCATCTGGAGGCTTTATAAATGTGTTATGGTGATTGTGTTAGACAATAGTTGCCTAAGTGCACATCTAGCAGACACAGAGCATTATTAGCTTTCATTCTGAGCTGTTTCTGGTTCCACTCCCAATTTATGAGAGACCTATGATAAATGCTCCACTATGTTCACCAGCTAGATGCAGGCTGTAAAACCAAAACAATGAGCTGAAAGAAAGAAGGGAAGGGAACTGAAGGGAACTGCAAACTCAACTGATAACTGTATTTGGGTGTGATACAATTCCTGAAATGTCTGTGACACACTAAACATAGTGTAACAGTGGCTCAAATAGAGAAGAGTCTTTAAATCAGCTAACAAGTTTGCTAACATTAGCTGCCATTAGCTCCTGGTCATACTAGACAAAGTAAGGCTCTCACAAACAAAGGCTCGATTTCTTTAATATAGATTTTCTGTTTTTTGAAAGAAGAATAATGTGTTGTTTTTTTTTTCTTTAAAAAGTTACATGACTGCGCTTTGAGTTATAGGCCTCACAGGACTCCTGACTCTGGATGCAGACTGCTGTGGGAATGAATCCCACTGAACTGTAACCCTCTGTCTTGTCTCTCTTGGCAGCTTAAACATCGCCTTGGACTCAGATATCACCTGCCTTTCTAATTACATAAAGTTACAACAGTAACAGTGACTGAAAATTTGTTTTTTCAACTGAATGCTTCTACAAAGTCTGACAGCTGCACGTGTTTGTTTGAACCTTGTAGTAGTGCCAGATGGGTGGGGTTGTTATGTGAGTTTCACAAACACACACATATGAACACATGTTACACATTGTTTCATTTTTAAGCCAGAAAGTGACACATGCAGAAGGGACTTTTAAGGGTTCGTCAGTGACTCAGGGGCCTGGAACCATGCAGGAGGGGTCTTTTAGGGTTTGTCCCTGCTAAAATGAGAAATGTCTATTTTCACTTTAATAATAAGCCGCAATTATACCTCATTAAAGACAGAGAGAGGGGATTGGATTTCACTTCCACCACAGTAATCTACTACTTAATTACTAAATTAAGAAAAACAAAACCTGCGGGAAAGTCTGATCAAATGGGAGGTTGTGGCCTTATCTGCATCTAATTTGAGTTTTGTGACACAAAAATGATGAACAACTTCTGCTTCCCACTTTCTATTTGGCAAACCTCCACCCATCTGGCACCCGTGATGGTTAAAACAAAGTCTAAAAAGTATGCGCTGTTACTACTTTGACCCCGGGGTCTGCGCCGAGCATGCCCAAAACAATACCAGGACGAGCCCAGCTTCCCAGTGCAGCAATGGAACACAAATAGTAACTTCTAGAAGCCGTCGGCCGCCACTACAGAGGAGAGGGGAAACTGAAGGAGGAGGAAAAACAGCAGGACAGAGAAGAGGTGGAAATGGGTGGTGGCCAGGAACTGGGGCTCTTCCTGTCCTAATCACAAGTCAGAGTATTTCCTTTCATTGTAGGAGCTCCAGACCCATTAACCAGCAAGACCTCTGCGTGCGCACACACACACACACACACACACACACATATAAACACCACTACATACACATCCTCATGTAGAAAAAGTTCTTCTCTTATAGATATAACATGTATAAAAGATCATACACTCAATTAAACCTTGTGTGTATGTTTGTCGAGTGACACAGTGAGCTTTACTCACTCATATTGACACACACACTCAGACACTAAGTCACAAGTACGTGGATCCTACTTGGCAGGGCCTGCCGCATTGTGCAGCCCTTTGGCTCTGCTCTGATAAACACTTCATTATGAAATCCTGAGGACACAGTAAATATTTGCCGGGGCCCTTATCGGTCTACCTTATCTTGGCGTGAACTCCAAGCACCACATGACTCCCGGGCCCTTTATTTTCTTAATGCCTTTGCTGCCGCTGATAACTTCACAGACTAGCCTGCAGAAAACACTTCTTCTTTGAGAGGCTCCTGGAAAGCCAGCACCACAACCTCACGCTGAATATAGGCCAGAGATTTTATTTGCTCCAGACATGACCGAATATAACACTCCAATCAGGGCAGGGGTTGGATGTATTTTGCCCACTACAGCCCGGTGAGTTGCAAAATGAGCCGTTGTCCCCATTTTACCTGCTCAAGCGACTGATAGTAGAAACACGTTTACAGCTGGGGAGTTAATCAGTTATGGCTTGATGGCTGGTGTTCAGTTCCCAGCCTGATACATTCATCTCAGAGCGGCAATGACGTCACTCACAATCACAAGTTTCTTTGAAAGCTTAATAAGCGAAACAACATATAGGATCATTCAGATGTGACTGAAACATGTCGATTTGTAACGCTGGCGAGAAATCCAGCTGTAACTCCTCACTCCTTAATCTTCAGATAGACTTCAACTCATCTGTGCCTGAGCACATTATGTCAGAAAACTGCATTACAACGCACAACTTATTAAAAGATTAAAATCTTATCGTGATGGCCAGGATCCAACCAGAGCCACCAACACATTCATCTGACTTCCCCTGAGGCTCTGGGCTCCTACATATTTTCCATTTTAAAATTCCAGACCTCATTCCTCAGATGGTGCAGACATATCGCTCATCGCTCTCTGTTTATAGCAGAATATTACACATTATGTAATGTTACATACAGTTTATTCAGGGCTATTAGTCGCTGTGGTGGTGTTGCTTTTCTTAAGAATCTGATTTTTCCTGTCTCAGAGTACACCTACAGTTCAGTCCTTCCTCTGTTGGACAGGAGACTGGAATTCTCTGGAAACTAACTGCTCATTGCTTTTACTGTATACCAATACCAAGGGACCAATACCTTGAGGGCCCCAGGCCAAGTAGTGTCACAGGGCAGCTGAGGCCCTACTGTGCCCAGGACACACTCTCTCATGCCTCCAGGGTTTTTCCACTGCAGGACTATTTGCTTTTAACATCTGATGTGTTTACGAGAGCAACATGAGAAGTAGGACTGTCACACTCATGCTTGATCTGATCATATGTTTAGATGTCACACCTTTTGCACGAGCCAACATGAGATCTTGACACTCAAACGTATAATAAATCACAGCTTGACAGTCTGAAACTTTTTCGAAAATGATTTTTATTGGGAGAACTACAAAAAATGTACAGTACAAAGTTAACAGTCTCACACTCAATTTGTAGTGAACTGACTCCCCAAAAAAATATTAACAACTCGCGTTGTCTTTTTGTCCGTTTTGTTACATTCAAAAAGCTTTACTTCTGATAAAGTAGTCAAAAGTACATAGTGCGCATCCCCCTGTACCTACTATGTACAAACCAAACGTGTTCAACCACTTCCCTCTCCAGCAAACTCTCAAGACTCAGACTAGATTTCAATATCAAAAAAATGAAAAAACAGAGCAAAAGGAAATCAAAATAATAAGAGGAATGGGGACTTAGAAAGGTTACGGTTGTTTTTGTCAGAGTATCTGAGTGGTAACAACCTTTAAAAACAAAAAAAAAAAAAAAGAATCCAACACTACATTCAGTTCAACCTGTGTATAAAAGATGCCATGTAGGAAAAATACTTTATTTGGTTAATTTTAAGGCATGTCAAGATGGTGAACCCCATAGGCACTACACAATAATACTGGGGCACAAGGGATTGCTACATTCTTTAGCACGTGGCTGGAATCACAGTGTGACCTCGTGCAAACAGAGAGAAAACAAAAATACTTTTTGGTTAATTTATTGACTTGGGTTCTTTGTCACTGAAGTCTGATCTAGATAAAACAAAAGAAGTAAGGTTTGGACGGTCTGTACAACCACATCGTTTATACATTCTACAGAAACATCTAAATAGGGATCCTCCAAAAAAAAAAAAAAAAAAAAAAAAAAAAGCCTTCTACAGCATTGACACACAACCTCAGGAGCAAACAGCAATCACGCAAACTTTTTTTTAATAAACGTAAACAAGGAAACAAAATTAATGAAATAAATATCACATACGTTCTCTTAAATTAAGATTTTTTTTACTCATTTACAATAAAAATAACCAAGTGAAGTTACAAAAAAAAGGAGAAAAAAAACAAAATATATATATTACTGTGAAAAGAACATACACTCCACTTTATGCAGATTAATAATGGCGATCATAATTTAAACATAAAAGAATATAGATCTATTGCTTCATCATACTTGATAAATACAGTATGGACACAAATTACCAATGTAGCCTATACTTTTTTCACAAGATAATAAATAAGTTAAATAGTCCATAGCCAGTTATGCACTGCTATGTAAATCACTCAAAAACAGCTAAAAAAATATATATTCAACCATCAGCAGTGATTTCCCCAAACAAACCCCACTCAAGAGTGCTTTTTAACCAAGCAACAAACTAGACTAACCAAACGAACCACTGGGTGGCGCTGGGAGAAGACAGATCTGGAATGGAAGTTGAAGCTTTCAGATAGGAAAAAAAATAATATATATATTTATATATATATTTAAACACACTTTGATAAAGAAAAACAAAATGTTACTTTGAGTCAAGGCATATTCTTGGCAGGATGGAGGAAATCTGAAACCGCTTACAGTCTCTTCTTGTCAAGTCATGTTACACATCTAATCCCAGGAAAAGTGTGGCTTGCCTGATAGAGCAAAAGGGAGACGGGCTGCCATGAGCCCTTGGGCAAGGCACTGATGGAATGCCTTCTGTTTGCTATCTAAGTTTTAATACAGCTATATTACATACAAAGAAAAAAAATACTAAACTAATGCCAGGTCAAGGACACTTTAAACTGTGATGCTCTATTGATCCCTGTGGGTGAAATTCTCTTCTCTTGCCCCCCTCCAGGGAGGTCAGAGCAGGGTCAGCACCCCTGGAGCTGGTAGGGATTCAATGTCTTGCTGCTCAAAGGCACTTCAGCAGGGTGGATGCTGCTGAAATTGGGTGAAGGGCTGTGGGGTGAGGGGGCTGAACAGGGATCCTCTGCTTGAAGTACAGTCTACCTCACTCACTTAACACCCTCTAACTCCTCCAGCCCCCCCTGGCCCATCCATAATCCATTTGAAAACAAAACATGATTAGTCATCTGAAATCGACAGCCTGCTGAAGATTGGCAACCGTCTTCCAGCGTCCAGACTCGGGGACTCGGAGCCGCTGAGGCTCCCGGAAGAGCTGAGGGACCCGCTCGCATAGCTCTCCCGGTCAGAGAGCGAGTCTGGCGGACTGGGAGGAGGCTCGAACACCGGCGACTCGCTGAGGCGGCGCAGCGCCTGCAAGTGGCTCATGTTATAGGTCGGAGGGGAGGGCGGGCACATGCTGCCCTGCATGTTCCCGTAGTAGGCACCGGTGGAGTGGTTGTTGGCGTAGCCGCCGGGGGTGTGCACGGCTAGTGGGGCCAGTAAGGCTTTTAAGTCCTGTCCGGGGAAAGAGAAGGCACTGTTGATGCAGGACACCGAGTTGGGCGACAGCACCTCCTCGTAGAAGCTGGAGGCGGAGGTGCAGGAGGAGGCGGTGGTAGGTGGTGGTGGGGTCCGGGACGTGGGGCTGTCAAGCAGGGGGGACTCGAGTCCGTGGTGGGTGGAGAAGCCGGAGAAGCTGAGGCTGTGGTGAAGCTTTGGTCTGTCCCTCGGGGTGTAGCCGAGCTGCTGCGGGGGCAAGACATCCCTCTGGCCGTAACCGCACAGCTCACGAGCCGACCTTGGCTCCCCTGCCTGCACATTAGCGTTGGCGGCCGGAGCGGGCCGGCGCTCGTCGGCGTTGTGGATAAAGTGACACCGGGGACCGTACGGGCAGAAACCGATGGTGTGGAAGGTGCGGCACGGCTCCGTTTTGTACTTAGGGTGGCGGGACAAGCTCCTCAACTCGTGGTAGCCGTGAGCGAACTGACATTTCTCCCCGTACTTGCACGACCCGTTCTCCTCGAAGGGCCGGCACAGCTCGGTCTTGTAGCGGGTGGAGTTGATTTGAGAGCCGGGCTTCTGCTGCAGCACGCCCCGGTCTCCGTTCTCGCTGTAAGCGCGGTCGCGGAACTTGTTTTCCTTGTTCATGAGAGCTGTGGCGCTGCTGTTGCTGCTCGGTGTGTTCTCCTTCAGACTACTGTAGGAGCCCATCGAGTATTTGTTGCCGTTGTTCATCGCCTCCATGTTGCTGGTTGAGTTTCTGCGGAAAAATCCCGGTGTGAAGGAGCCGCCGGAGCCCGGAGAAGTGACCGGAGCCCCCACCGCTTTCTTGTCCAGCATGCTGTTGATGTGCAGGGCGTTCATGTTCATGCTTTTATCTTGCTGTTGGAAAGAACAGACTCAAGTTAGCAATGCAGTAATCTGTCACTATTTAGAGCACATGGCATGTTTAAGACAACTTTGTCTGCAGCACAGCAACTTGTTGCAGCTGAACACAATCACTCCACTAAGTTCAAGCACGCTAATTCAGTCAAGTTCATTTGTTTCACGCTGGATGCAAAGAGGCAAAAGTCCACATTTTCTCATAACTTTACCTTGTAAAGCATGTCCATGTCGTAGAAAGCAGACAAGACGGTCGCAGACATCTCGTTTCCCCAAGTTTGCTGCCGCACTCCCTCTTTCATGGAGGACCGACCAGGATCCTTGAATGCGACGAGCGGTAGTTTGTGCCACGACTGGTTTTGGTTGTGGAAAAGTTTTGAAAAGTTGCTTCAAAAGTTTGTGTGTAGCTTAAGTCCGTAGAAGAAGGAAAAAAAGGGGGGTAGGTTTGTATTGTTGAGTTGTAGGTGGTTTTATTTCCTCCCCTCGAGAAGCGCTGAGCCAGAGTGCTTCACTGTGCGCTCTAGCCTTTTTGACTGGGTATAAATGCGTGATGCCGGGGAGGGGCAAACTCAAGCAAAGTTTTGCTGCTCCTCCCCTGCCCTCTGAAAAAAACTTCCATTCACCGGTTGGTCACTTATTCTTTAACACCACGCCTTGAAATCCAACCCCGGCACCGCCCCCTCCGTTAACCATCCCCCCTTAACCATCCTTTACCACCCCCCCCCTCTTCACCATCCTCCACACACCCCTCAAAAGTTTTTTCTTCTTCTTAATCACACAACCAATTTCGTGGAAGTTGGTTTTGCTTTTTGGGTTTACTTTCGCTGAGAAAGAATGTAGTATCATCAAGGGAAGTCTACGATGTATGCAAGCTATTCTCCACTAATTTCACCATTCACACTTTCACACCTGGGTCCTCTAATGAAGCTGCATGTGGGGGGCTGGGTCCCTTGCTCTAAAGCTCCTTGACTGAATGTGAATAAAGGGGAAATAATTCCTCAATGACCCCCCCCCCCCCCTTCCACTCCCCCCCAAGCCTCCCAGCAAAGTTCTGGGATTTGAACCAGCGACCCTCCAGTGACAATGGCCACCCCTCTAGCCTCTGGACCACCACACTTGGAAGCTGACACAAGTATTTGTAATGGAAGGAAAACTCTGCCTCTCCCTCCCTCTCCCTGTGGATGGGTTGAGAGTGAGACCGCAAGTATGAGCGGAGAGGAGTCCAGGCAGAGTGCAGTACAATTTTTAGAATCCATTGGTTGCATAATCGACTTCCACAGTGCAACAGCAGCCTATTCCAGTCTACTACACATGGAGACACAGGCAGTTCATTCCTACTGTGCTCACATGACCTACTTTTGTATCTGAGCTTCAAAATGTGGATTTAACCTTGAGATTAAAAATCTGTGATTCCTAAAAGGACAATACGTTGAGTCACACTAATAACAAAAAGTACATTCACTTTGATTTAATCTTTTTAAAGCACTCCTCCACAGTTCCTCTCTAACTTGTTTTTCCCAATCTCAGGACTCAGACTGGAGGAATGTGGTTTTCATGTGGAACAACACTGCCCCCATGAGAGAAAAGTGGGAATCGACTGGGAAAGACCGGTGCGCCACCTGCTGAGCAGAGCAGGAGCAAGAGTTACATTCAGGCTGTAATAGTCATACTTTGCTGATTTCTGTAAAGAATTTGTCTTCTCACTTGATGTTTTGATGATTTCAGCAAAACCCCTACTCCCTCCAGTCTCCCTCATAATAACAAAGCCACACAGTCCTCCTTTGTAAAGTCAAAGAGTGCAGCACGGTTGTAATAAGCTGCCCCTGTCTCAGCATGATGTAACCTTCCCAGGATGGCAGAATGTTCACATGAAAATGTCAAACTACTCCACTCTGCTTTTGGAGTTATGTCAAGTTTTAAAAACCACAATGGAAAGATTGCAGAGTTGGCAGAGGAAGGACGAGACTTTATATCAGGGCTGCGCAAGGCAGATATTTTGGTCAGGAGGGTGTAAAAACGTTGTGCAGCACATATCACCAGAAATTGCTGGTTTCTACAACACTGGTAACCATTAAGTCCTTTCCATGTCAAATCATAATTGGAAGAGTGGTTATAAAAAAAAAAAAGAAGAATGAAAAAATGATTTTTCTTTCTGTGACATGATTCAATATTCTCTCAAGAGCTGAGTGGTTTGGTTGGAGAGGGAGGGAGAGATGTCGGAGAAAAAAAAAAAAAAAGGGGGGGAAATAGCAACAGGCGAAAAACAAGTCACATAAGCGCTTGGAATCTACTACTACCAACCCTAAAATTAGGCTGAGGGCTGCCCCAGGACTATTTGCGCTTTGCAGTTGTGATAAATAGTTTAATGTGAAGGACAGACACAGCGAGGCTCCTGAGAAATCCCTTGAACATGTCCTCGTCCGCAGAAACCACTCTCCCATCACACGACTGTTTTTATTGGGGGATGTTGAGCTGTTCCAAAACATTACGTCAGTTTTACTGTAACAGGGAACATGGCTACCAGGGAGGGAGAAGGGTCCAGCTGTATGAGAGGGAAGTGCACACACACACACTCTTACACATGTGTACACACACACACACACACACACACACACACACACACACACACACACACACACACACACACACACACACACAGAGGACAGTAGCTCATTGTGCTGTCCTCCTAATTACATAACCAGGAAAACTAGAGGGAAGCATAAAAACACAGTCCAATGGGAAGAATCCTGCAGTAAATTAAATATCACAGGAAAATAACACCTCGTATAAACATACAGTAGAAGTCAAAGCGTATACTGAAATACAACTTGGGTGACGTGTCAGCGAAAACACTTTCACAATCCCATGCCTCGGCCATAAAGCTCGGCTCACTGCACAATTGCACCATTGAAGTTTGTGCTTGAAGCTTTAGGCGCTGTGTTGTTTAGCTCCAACCTTAAATCCCTGGTAGACATGTAGAAAGCAGAACGGCCTGTGTGCTCAATGCTGACACTGTTGAAGTTTGTCGTGTGACACATTCTCACTGATAAGAGAACAGAGCATCAAGTGTTGTTTTGCACAAGCTCAGGCTGAATTATTGTTACAGCTTCACAACTGCTGCATTTCTCCATACTGCGGTGCTACGAGGACAACCTTCATATACCGGTATTATTATTAAAGTGACATATTGAGACAATAATGTATTTCCTTGTAGGAAAAATAGAAGATTGGAATCAAAACTGATGTAATTTCAGACATTATATTTAATTAAAAAGGCATCAATGATCATAAAAATTAAAATACATGTAATCAATGAGGTAACATTTATAAGATGTACAGTAAGAGGCGAGTACAGAGTAAAAAAAACAAACAGTTCTTTCCTTCAGTCTCTTAGCATGATAATAAGAAGACTTGACCACAAAGCCAGTCTGTGTTGGTTCACTGAGGCTGTTCATTTATCTGATAACTTTTCCTTTATTGAAATATGAGGAGCTCTTACTTGAAACAATTGGTGCAACTAGAGCCAAAGCCCGCTAACCTCTACCTGAGCCTCTGCAGCACATCCAGAGCCAGAGTGGCCCTCTGCTGCCGCAGCACCAGCCGGGCGTGCTCCATGGTGCAGGAGAACTGGGGAAGAGCTGGGAGGGAGTCCAGGGCCTGCTGGGAGCTGAGGGCCTTGGCTTGGGCCTGGGTTGATAGTGTGTGGATCAGGTGGACCTGGTCCGGCTCTGCCATTCCCGGGTCCTGGGTCTGCTTGTAGGCCAGGATGAGGGAGCTGAGGTGTCCGTGAAGCAGCTTCACCCACTGGACTGGCTCGGCCCACAGGTTCAGGTCGCCCTTCTCGAACAGGAACTCCTCTTCATCCTGGACATGAGCAAAGTGGTCAGTTTACTGGATTTTGATATAAAGCAGTATTCACTGATTTTTTTACTATCACCTTATAAAGTTGACACGTCTAACATGTTAGCAAACAGTTGCCTATTTACACAACCAGCAGATATGGAGCAACATTAGCATTCATTTGGAGACATGTTTCTGGGACAAAATGAGTGGGTTTTTCAGAGCTTTTTTAGTGAAATCCTGCTGATACTGTAGACAGTGTTAATGGAAATAGTTGTGAATAACCAAATAAACCAAAACAATGAGGTAAAAGATGTGTAAACGCTTTATAGAATTGAGGGAATCCACAGAGTTGAGTCATAATCCTTCAATATGAGGAACGACTTTCGAATCACACAATGTAATATGACTTAATGTAAAAATATTGATTGTTGCAGCTTAGAATACAGTAGCCTGGACTGTACAGCAGGTCTTGTCACTAGTAAAGATGTGTGTGGTAAGTAAAAAGTGAATAAAGATATGTCAGCGCTGGGCCGTAAGCAGCCGTAGTTTACAGCCACTTTGCGTTAGGTCATGCCTTACGAAGCCTCTCAGTGTCTATAAAGTCCTGAGTAGAAAGAAAACAAATAACAACCAGCAGATATGGAGTAACATTAGCATTAATTTGGAGACATGTTTCTGGGACACAATGAGTGGGTTTTTCAGAGCTTTTTTAGTGAAATCCTGCTGATACTGTAGACAGTGTTAATGGAAATAGTTGTGAATAACCAAATAAACCAAAACAATGAGGTAAAAGATGTGTAAACGCTTTATAGAATTGAGGGAATCCACAGAGTTGAGTCATAATCCTTCAATATGAGGAACGACTTTCGAATCACACAATGTAATATGACTTAATGTAAAAATATTGATTGTTGCAGCTTAGAATACAGTAGCCTGGACTGTACAGCAGGTCTTGTCACTAGTAAAGATGTGTGTGGTAAGTAAAAAGTGAATAAAGATATGTCAGCGCCGGGCCGTAAGCAGCCGTAGTTTACAGCCACTTTGCGTTAGGTCATGCCTTACGAAGCCTCTCAGTGTCTATAAAGTCCTGAGTAGAAAGAAAACAAATAATTTGTAAATTTGTAGCCCATGTAAGTGAAACTCAACGGACTTCAGTTTCACTTGATGGGAAATCACCTTAAGTTTATGTAGTCTATCTTCTTGCAAATACCCCACTTCCTGTTTGTTATTATATCAAAGTGTCACAATACAAGTTGTGACAATATATCTGCTGCCAGATCACACATTCCTGGACACTTTAGTTACTCTGATCCCAAATGACAAACAACTAGACAGCATTCTCACCAGACTGGAGGCTTCGTCTGCATCTGCCTCCTCATCGCCTTCCTCATCTCCCAGCAGCCACTCTGTCAGGGCGAGGACACCTGCTGGTACCTGCTCCCACAGCTCAAAAAGCCGACACAGGAGCCCCACGCCCAAGTCCAGGGCTACAGGAGGACACACGGACACACCTGCCACATCTGAGAACAGAGACCACACATTCATACAAAACAATCTGGTCACAGTGTCATACTTTTAAGACATACAAACATGGTTTACAGAAGCAAGAGTGAATAAACTCAGCCTGAATGTGAATGAACAACAACAAAACATGTTGACAGATCATAAATCATCTTTTCCCAAATAATAAACAGCTTTGGTGCATGTGACTGTGTCATGTTTTTCCACTCTTGCCTTGTTTTCATGAATTCTGGTGCCAATTCCAAGTCATGAACCCACTGTGTCAGCTGGCCAGTGGTTGCACTAATGGTGGTTTCACCTTTAGTCTTTAGGAATGACCAGAGGACCTTTGCCCAGGGATCTAGGGTTGTCCACAAGCTTATTATAAGGTGAAAGGTCAGGGATACAACTGCTAAATATTAAGATTTCAAAAGTCAAAACAAAAGCTTTCTGAGAGGGAGATGCAGAGTGCAGGATCGGGTTGCACCAGCTGTTTGTAAATCCATCAGTGACTGGTAGCTCGTTTCAAACTAGTGATTTACTTAATCAGGTTAAATCTTGAGGAATGTCCTAGCTAGTTCAGGACTTCAGTAATGTGTAAACCTGAGCCAAGGAAACATCCGTATTACTGTGATATATTAATCTTGGCCTTTATAAATGTTGGTATGACTTTGTTTTATCTATAGATGCATATATGGAGAAATGTGTTTTTCAAATGCAGTTTAGAATGAGTGCATTATATCCGTTGTGCGCTAACCTAACCAACATTTGGACATTTAGCTAATCTACTGTTGTAACATTTCTTGATTTGAGGTATTTTTTCCATTCTTTCAAAAGTGGTTTCAAATCTTCCCAGTTCACATCATTATTAAACATTTTTCATTTCTCTTTCACTCTTCAACCATATATTTGCAAGCTAACGTAGCTTTGTGTGTTGGCTCAGTTAGCTACATACCAGCTACAGCTGAAAGATACCCTGTGTAAATATTTCATAACAGCTAACTAATATCTATGTAAGAACTAGTTTGTGCAACTCATATTTATTTCATGTTATGTAAATCCCCACTTAAGACAGCTGAATTTGAACTTATGTAGAGCTGATGCAACCGGTTCCAGGTATTTTCTTTTTCCTATGGGGGATGTGGGGAGTCACTTGAAACTCTGGTTAGTGCACAAACCATTGCTAGGCTTAGAAGAGATGAGTGTAAGAAGTCAAAAAAACATGTTTGAAGAAACGTGTTTACATGAATGCAAGTCCTTGCTGGCTGTCTGCCTGCGGTCACATGATTTCCTGAAAATCATGTAAAAGGAGAAACCTAATTTCCTCAAATCAGGGTTTGGAATTTTTTGTCTATGTGGTTTATCACAGCTAGATGTCTGCTGAAGAATCCTGAAACCAGTTTTCTAAACGGGCTTCTACAACAGCGCAGTGCATGACGTAGACCTTGCACTCAGAATATCGTGTGCTGCCGTGGCATGAGAGGAAAAACCATTACTCGTAGCGGTGTTCCCCGTATCCAAAATAATTAAATCCAAAGTCTGACTAAAACTCAAGCTGAAATAAATAATTCTAAATAAGTCAGTTTCCACAGCTTGAACAGTGGAGTATTTGTAAAATTCAGACGCATTCGGACTCAAAGGAAAAAATGTGCCTGTCACTGCGCTGCGAGTCCAAAAACAGGGAGAAAAAAACTCTTCTGGCTGCCGAATTATCAAATTTGTAATAAACATACCAGATTCAAAAATATGGCAGGTGGCTATGGAGAAATCTGATCATTGACCACCTGTGCGTAAACATTTCCTCCAATTTTCTGCCGTCACCTAATTTCTCTCAATAATTCTTGCTGCAACCGTTGCGACATTTGAATGATGCAGGGCTGACAGCATGTTCCATACTTAGTGTGTGTGTGAGTGAGTGTGCGCGCATGTGTGTACTCTCTGGGTTTGGAAGGCCTTCTGGGAAACAAAACTATAACTCATATAACCAACCACCATCAGGGTGTGTATGAGTGGATTCAAAAATATTCTGCTTCAACACGTTGCACCAATATGCCCATACACACACACACACACACACTTCAAACTGCTAACGTTGCTCTTACTGTAACTTCCTGTTTACTTGCTAATGAATGGATGGACGGATTGCTAACATTTTTGAATGTGATGATCATGTGGATTTTCTTAAATGTGGTGACTGCCAGGAATCGCTCCAATGAAAAATAAAAACACTTTCTTTTTGAAAACTTCCTATTTTTAGTCCTCCTAGAGCAGAGGACTGTGGATGTGGTACCATAATGCTTCTACACACACACACACACACACACACACACACATATATATATATATATATATATATATATAAATATACATATATACAGAAACAGGCCTGTCATGAGCCTATACTCTCCCAGACAGTTGTATATGGTGAAGGAGAAGGTGTGAGCGTGAGGACACACACTTCAAAACAGAGGGAAAACACAACGTATGACTTCATTTAACGACTCCAGTTGTCCATGCAGCGACTATCTGACACAGAGGTTGTGTGTGTGTGTGTGTGAGAGACTGTTGTTCTCCCACCTTGACCATCCTCACCGCAGCTGACACCAAGATAACACCAGAAACTTCAAAAGGCTTTCAGAGCCACTAGCCAAAACACTACCACTATGGGAAGAGAGGAGGGAGGGAAGCAGGAGGTATACAGACCCCCATGAGCACACATACAGTATAAAACACACACACACACACACACACATACATACATACACACACATGGTTGGGAACCCAGATTGTTTTTCCTCTTCAGAGAGGAGGCGTAAAATCGGAGCAGAGCCTGAAGTCTGAGTGGAGAGGGAAACCTGGTCTGTGAACATTAGAGGCTGCTGATTGTACAGTATTAGAGGAGATTTAAGAGTTTAGGAGCTTGAGTGACAAATTCCTTTCTTTTACGAAGAAGCTGCCTTTCTCTGGGACAACCCAGCCTCTGATGTCAAGCCTTTACGGTCCCCCACCCTCCTCCTCCTCCCAAACATTAAGGGACATAATAGGAAATTTTAGCTGCATTCAATTTATTTGCTTTTCTACGGAGGTTTTACACATCGCTTAACGCGATTTCCCTCCTCGAGCTTTTGGCGCAAAATACTCCGTTTCTCAAGGGGATTGTCTTTCATGCTGTTACTGCCATGGGTGTTGGATGTGTGTGTATATGTGTGTGTGTGTGTGTGTGTGCTGGCATGAGAGCTGACCTATGTAGTTTTTGTTTGTATTGAAAGACTACGCAAGTTAATATTGGACAATCCCAGTCTCTGCAAATGACAATATCGGTGCCAGTTGGTGAATGAATGGATTTGGTTAAGAAGGGGTGAGGCTTCCGTGTGTGTGTGTGTGTGTGTGTGTGCATGCAGTTGGCATTCACTGGCACTGGTATAGTACATTTGAGCTGGGCAGGGCAGGAGTGTGAGGGAAAAACTTAACCTTGTGCCACTTGTGGAAACAGTATAACAGTTGTACCATTCTGAGCTTCTGAGGAGTTTGTCTAAAAGCTGGACTAAGATCTTTGGTTGCCTTTTTATTTAGAAAGTCTTAAATGTTAATCTGATGGAAGATTTAAAAAAAAATATTCACCAGACACACGTTATTATCTTTTCTGAGGAATTGTACATTTTAATCTGAAACTGGCTCCATTATCTAAAGACTTGAACTGTAACACTGTTACCACTTAATTGGCCGCAAAATCCAAACGGCTGAATTAAAAAAGAAACTTCTGACAGACCAAAGACTTCGAGGCTGTAATAAGCTGTGTCCCAAGTCCATACTACATACTAATTCAGAGCAGCACTTTGTGTTCACCCTGGAAAGGTGACAAGCTTGAGTATACTCAAAAAAGTCAGCGTGTATATGAAAAAACAAAGAAAACCTTTCTTTTTCTGATTTCGGAGTGTGATATAGATGGACAATACTGGACTAAAACTCAATGCACAAAGGAAACAGAGGACTGTGCATGGCTACAAAAATATAAATAATTTACAGATGATGGTGAAAAAGCTCCAGGAAAACAAAAATACATGTATTAATTAAGTATTAATCCTCTATTGGCATAGTGCTGCGGACAGACAGATCATAGAGGATTATTGATTGTGCAGCATGTGCGATGATTCCAGCTATCACAACATAACCAGTATGCTATGTTCTGCTGTGGAGGGCTGATGACACTGATGACGACTCTATTACTTTTTTTTTTTTTTTTTTACATATTTTTTATTATTACAACTATTATAATTATTGATATAGTTATATATCTATTGAATTTTCCTTTTGGTCGTTTATTTAGTTGTTAAAGCCCATTCACCTACCTCTGTACATATTCTGGTTTAATTCAACTACATTTGTGTATGTGTGTGTGTGGATGTGTGTGTGTATTGTATATGTGAATGTGTTATGGTATTTGGAATATTAAATTGGTTCATTTGTAAGTCCCATGTCGTGTTTAGACTGGTGGCCAGGGGACGGTTTTGGCCACATTACATGTGAACCCCAGATACATGTGCGTACATGTATGTAGGCATGTAAATAATATATGTTGTGCGTTGTATATATTAATTGTCTCAATAAAAAAAGAAAAAAAGTATTAATCTGTGGAAAATCATTTTACATTTTGATTTAAATACTTTTGTTATTATGATTGTGTGATTGTCAGACACTGATACTTTTTGGTATGCACAGATGGAGCTATTCAGGTGGGAATTTCCCATTTAAAAAGACGTCAACTTTGAAAAAATACCCACTCGATTGAAACCTCGTGTTTGCTTCGACTTAACTTTAGAAAGCATTTCAACTCTGAATTGGCAAATCTGGATTTCACCGCTCATCACTTTCAGGAGAATTGCATTAAAGGATCTCTTCACAGCCAATACAGACAGGAGCAATGATTACAGCCATCAATATGGGCGTGCCAGTATTGTTTTAAGATAGACCTGAAAACCAGTGAAGCTATACTTTAAGAATCAGCCTGGAACTAATTTAAAACTTTTTTTTGTGACAATAGAAGAAGAGAACTCGCTCTATTCTGTCTCACATGCAGTAAAATAAACTGATTGTACATTGTACCGATTCATGTTAAGTAATTTTATTAGAAAAGAAAATGTAAGATTGTTTGTACCACTGAATGTTCGCAATTTTGTTTGACACTAGCACAACCATCTGTGATTATATGTTAGTGAATTATTATGTTTTCAATCCACATCATGCAGCATAAAAACATGGTCAATGTCAATAAACCCTTGTTTGCTGGTCTTCAATCACTCACATTTTACACACGGCTGCAGCCATATTGTGTCTGATCAGCAGTCGAGCCATTAAAGGTGCCGAATTGCATTAAGAGAGACTTAACGGACTTTTGCTGTTCAGTAAATCCTCGCTGAGCCACTGCAGCTGGGGGGGGTGTCAGATGTTCCATTGAGTGAAGGAGGAGGAGGAGTGGGTGGGGGGTTTCAGGCGGGCTTTCAGGACAGTGAAATGAGAGAAATTCCAAACGCTTTCCATTCCCTGCTGGTGTCATCATGATCACTGTAGTGTAGAGTCCATTCCTCAACTCAGCCACTCACATCTAAGGGGGATGACTTCCTCTAAGTTCCCCTTAAGACCGAAAACCTGTTCATTAAGCTTAAAAGTGCATCTTGGTGAATCTGAGTACAAAGACAAAGATTTCACCAGACAGCAGCAAAACGACCACAACGTCAATCTTCTCACGAGCTCAAAGAGACACCGTCTTCCTAATGCAGTATCAGAGAGAAGAGACGCGACAGTGGAGCCGAGACATCAGGAAGCATAGGTGCGAGACTCAGAGAGGTGTGAAATAAAAACACACTCTTTATAGCCCTTACTTCCTCTGGTGGCTGACGAGAAACAGGGAGTGTGGAGACCAAATGCAACAACAACGATGACACCAACAGGAAACATTAACATGAAAATGATGAGAATTACCATAAAAATAATGGTTTAAGAATACACCGGTGGTCTGAACTCACCGTGGCAGCGTTTGTAATAAAGCTGCTGCAGTCAGTGGATCAAATACAAGTCAATGGTTGTCTCAACAGGGAGCCAAACACAGGCTCCTGTTACTGTAGATCTGTAAATCTGAAGAAACACCAGCATCACCTGTAGTGATTTGACACAAAGCTGTGCAGCTATAAGTCAAAGAGGATCTACAGGTAACTGTCTGTAGACTCTGGCAGGTCATATTGGTAAAAGTAGGTTCTTTGCCTGTTTGTTCTCTGCAGGTTTTTCAAAATATCATTGTTTGCATTTGAGATGATACAAAGAACGCCAATAAAGTTCTATTCTAGTTTTGCAATAAAGTGCCCTGCTCTGTGACCAACAACTTATGTTTATGGCCCCTTTCAGACATTGAATATAGATAAATCGATATTTAGATATGTTTATCATCCCCATGGGGAAATTTGTTTCCACAGTGCATTATGTGTGCCTCTTCTGAAGCCTTAATAAACATCCTCTTCTAACAGTAAATCCTCTCACAGATTGCATCTATTTCATCATTCATTACATAATTCATTCTACTGCCTATTTTATAAAGTCTGATAGCGCTGGAGCATAGAATGACAAGAAGTTAGGGAAATCTTATTAGATCCAACTTAGTAAGATTGACGTTGAGAATTTGATGTAAAATTGACTCTGGTGCTTATTATTATATAGAGACCAACATGTTGAGTTGTCATCACATTTGTGTAACACAATCAATTTGTTCTACTTTCCTGAAATTCCTGACTCTGAACTATCCTGATGAAGTAAAGCTCACTGGTACTCCATCTATGTGTTTATGCAGTTAAGTAGGCAGATTACTGTAAATCCACGTATACATGCAGCAGATTAGTATTTCTCCTCTGCACTGACCTTATTTTGGAAACATGACTTACTGATTTTAACTATCTGTGATAGAAGACGCTGCTTTCTGTTCAGCAGTGGAAATGGACTATTTAGATTTCTGCATGCTACTTTGTGTTAGTTTCCATTTTAGTTTGACTTTGGATGGAATTATTTTAAATACGAGGACGCATCGTTCCGTGTAATGATCTCCCCTTTCATCCAGTCGCTCCGCTGTGCTTTCTCTCTCTGCAGACTTTTGTCATGCACATGCATACTTGTGAAAGTAGAAATGCAGTGACATGTAAACATGGCAGAGAAGTCAGCATTGTCCAGGAGAAATCTACGTGAAGAAATCAGGTTTCTCTAATCCCCTACCCAGGTTTATCATTTACATGACACTTAAGAACTCAGTTTACTGGGGAAGGCTGACTGTCACCCGCTTACATGCACTGCGTGAAGGTTACAGTGAACATTACTGTTGACCTGCAGCTACAGTTAGATCTTGATCTGGTTAGAATACTGTTAACAACTGTTTCACAGCAACAGAGGATGCATAATGAGGCCAATGGTTTCATGCAGTTTGTGAAATTCCCACACTAAGCTATTCTGCATTGTATTTTATCTTCAAAACACATCAAGTCTCACGGCCCAGTGCTGTAGAATGCAAAGAACACAGTGTTTAACACCGCCTGCAGACACCAGACATAACTGGAGACGTGACTTTATTTCACGCCAGCGACCAAATCATTAGAATCTCATTCCCCACGTAGCCTTTAGAGTAAAAGACGGAGAAAGTAGCACTGGAGGGGGAAATAACAGCTTATTTATTCCAGATTAAATGTTAAAGCTGCAAATCAAATACAGTTTATGTGTTTTGAATCTTTTCTGCTCAAGTGATTGACATGTGACAGTGGTTTATTGGTTGAGTGAGCATTGTGCTAAAATAGGACGAGGTCTGTTTAATGAGTGTCCTTCAGCTCTGTTAGGTCGCTCACTTCCATTCGTCTGCGTCATCCACTGTAAATGAATGAACTGGGGGAAAGGACACATGAATGGCATATTCTGCAAAGGCATTTGTTTAGCTGCACAGTAAGCAAAGTAGGTTACTCGGGGCGAGTTGGTTGATAATGGTTGACTGACAATGGCCTGGAAAATATGGGCGAGTCAGCAGAGTTTGAGTGTTCAACATTACTTCAGAATGGTTGGTGAAACAGATTCCCACATAAATTATATATTTATAGAAGGCTAGTCATTTAGTACTTATGTTTTGCCATGCCAGACTCAGAATACAGTATTTAGAATGACAGAAAATTTAAGGTAAAGTCCCTTTTTTTAAATCTGCTATAGAATCATACTTTGTGGTTTTTACAATTTTCCTGGAATCACAACTTTACTTTTAGTTGAGGATTGCTGTTTGTGTTCTCAATCGCATCTCTAAAAATGCCCTCTCATACACGGTCGTTCAATCCAAACCCCTCTGTGCTCTATATATAAAGTGATCCCTCTGTTCCAGCCCTGACGCTGTCACAGTGCCGGAGGTCCAGTGAGGGTGAGTGGAGTTTGATTTCAGACCCAATTAGTCTAGAGGTATTTGGGTGGTGGTGGTGGTGATGCTGGCCGGGGGTGGAGGGAGTGTGGGGGTGTTGCAGGGTGGGATAGGGTTAAATTAGATTTGCTCTTCCTGCCCAGGACAATGGCTCCACTGTGGTTCACAGCTCTGGGAAGAAGAGCCTCATCTAACCTGATGTGAATCTGCACAAATTTCTCTCCCACACACAAAACAGGTTTATTTGAATGATATCTGGTCTAAAATCTACACTAAAATGTAAGTTTGCAAAGCATATATACTTTATTAAAAGGCAAAGTAAGTCCTACTCTTAACATTTAATAAAGAATGAATACTTGTTATTACATGTTTTTGCAAGTGAAACAAAATAATCATATGGAATATACAGTACATCCCATACATGTGTTTTAATTTTCAGTTGCATAAAAGTCCTTGTTTAGCTGACTCATTCAGCAAGACTATAATCCACAATGACAAGTCTAACATCTAAATTCAATTTTAAATTTAAATGTTTCTTCTTTTTAAAGGGGGATGAGGTGTGTGTGTGTTGCAGAACCCGTCTCTGTCTGTCCTCCATATCAAAGGGCCAGGAGTCGTTGCCTCCCTCTGAAGCAGCTAACACCTCAGATACTTGACTCTGAAATGGCAGGTCATAAAACACACACACACACACACACACACACACACACACACACACACACACACACACACACACACACACACACACACACACACACACACACACACACACACACACTCACATTGGCCTGAAGGGGATGGGAGAAAAACACAAACAAACACACACACACACACACTCACAGTGACCTGTATACACACATACATGCAAACACACAGTAATGTTCTTGCACTCCCACAGCATTGCACATTATAGCCACGGTGTGGAATAGCATGGCAAGCTATTGGATTTCTATTTCCTTGGCTCCCTGACCTGAGCTTTTATGCAGGTCAACAAGCCAAACGTATCACTACCAGCATCAAACCCCGGGTCTCTGCAACAGTGAGAGTGAACTTTACTACAGTGCCAGTCACATACTTGAAAACTCTTTTGCAAAAAAAAAAAAAAAAATGTCATTATAGCAGCCCTGGAATCACTCTTAGCTGAGGTTAGATGGTAGCTTATGACCCTCAAAAGACGTTTTATTAAATTACATTCAACAACAGAAGGAGGATATATCAAATGACCTGTAACAGACACAGTATTGTGGGTTCAGCTGCATAAAAAGACAAAATAAAGACTCATTGAGACAGTTATTAGTATGTTACGAGGAACACCTGAGCTTTCTCTATTGTGACAAGTTAAAACGCCTGCTGTCAAAAAGACTTATATTGAACAATTTAAAATTACTGCTGTGGACAAAAAATTCTGACACACACCCAGTTTAAAGTTTTTTTTAAATGTATCCTTATTATTGTGGAGGCGTACAGGTCATTTAAAATGTTGAAATCAAGCAAGCTGTCATGAAAATGTTGATCTTGGAGAGTTAAGAAGAGTCCACAATGGAGGAAGCTATGCTAGCTAATTAGCTGTGTTTCACCAACAAGTTTTATTTTAATAATCCTAGCAGAGTATAAACTGCTCAAAAAAGAAGAATGGTTTGCAGACAGGAGTCAGTGGTTAATATGTCTTTTGAATAAACTATTTTCGATGGAGTTAACAAGCTTGTTAACCGCTAGTTAGCAAGCAGCTAGCAAGCTCATTAGCTTGAAGAGCTTTTTTCCCCCTCTTCAATAAAACTCTTTATTGAATGAAATTATGAACAATCATGAGAACAAGATGCCAGCAGAGAGTAAGAAAAAACAGAAAGAAGCCTGGGGAGCTGTTGTGACTGACTAGCAGCGGTTCACTCACAAATTCAAACTCTCCTTTACGCACACAAACATACACTTCAAGACACATTAGCACACTGACACACAGTCATACACGTACAAATGTTTTCCTAGCAAAGCAGTAAGTACAGTCTTCACACATAGTTCCTGGTAAATTACCGGGATAACATTTCAGGCACCGGTAGTGATTTTCACTATTCACATCCACTATCCCATCATCCCACACTCCCCACTTTAGTCTCTAAGGTCTATCCAAATAGAGGTAATATCTGAACAAATTATCAGCTCCACTGGAACACGCATTGCAGTGATTTGTTTTTGCACACTTTCAGTTCAAACAGATGATGATTCGTGTGTTCATGACAATCCGTGAAAAGTTTAACCTTGTTATGCTCTGCGCCTCAGCCCGTCTGAGCTTGAAAAAAAAAAAAAAAAGTATAAGAAGAATATATGGGACTAGGGACAGTCCAGCAGATGGTGGTCATGCAAAAACTTATGGATGCCAACCGCCATAAACTCAACAGAAGAAGAAGAAGATGATGGGGGGGGGGGGGGTAAGGCTGGATGTATGTGTGTACGCGGCGGAAGATGTTGGGCGAGGAGCTGTTTTTGTCTGGTGCCAATGTTCTTGTAATGTATTTAAAAAGGGTGCTTGTATTGGCAAGGCAACCGTAAACAAGTCGCAGATTCAAATACATCATCAGCAGAGTCTTGTGATTGGCTCGCTCGCTCCACGTGAAAGTGTCTTTCCTCAGATGGACTTTACCATCCCCTACTTATTCAATTTCAGAACATCACGTAAGTTTAATCTTCAGAAGTGGAAAGATGACATATTTTTTCAATTGAAGGTTCTTGTTGGGTTTTTTTTTTTTATACAGTCAGAGGAATGTGATTTATTTTTGGGTTTTTTGGTTGTTTCTCATTTACTTCAGGAATTTGACTTTCCTGGCCTGGTCACTCATTCATTTGATACCAGATTACCAATTTACCATCTCATTTCTTCTTTCTTTGTTATGTGTTACATTCCTGTTGTGCGTACGACACATGTTAAACTAAACCAGGAATCCGGTGCAATTTTCGAGATCATTTCAGGGGTTGGAGAAAGAAGCTTGGCTGGAGAGCAAAAGGTCACACAAAAGTATGAAGACAAACACTTGTGCTCTTTTTCCCACAGTGGAGACGTGTGTCCAGGAGGAAATTTAGACCATCTTACGGTAAGTAACACACTCTCTGCTTCCCACACACAGGCACACACTTAGAAACGGTAATCTCCAAATGAGCAGTAAATATGGATGGACAAAGGGGGATGCCCCAGCCTCTTTTCTCTACACACACACACACACACACACACACACACACACACACACACACACACACACGCACACGCACACGCACACGCACACGCACACAAGGACACCCAGTCTGTAATTATGCCTATTGTGTTCTCTTCCTGTTGTAGAGAAACCTCTCCATCTTAGTCATGTTGTTGAGCTCCTATCTGATTTTTAGCTGACAGCTTATCTGACCCTGTCTGGCCTTATGAACATAAACACGTATAGAACACACACACTGCTTTTGGATAAAATCTAAACATTATCAGGAATTTTCAATGAATTTCCCGGGCACCTAACTCTGCCTTTAAAGGAAAAGTTTGGATTTTACTCTCACTTGTCGTATATGGACAGTAAATAAAATTAGAATTTGGTCAAAACATGTCAGGGCTACTGGAGTTGAGTCTTCCCCCATGACTCTGCACCCCCTTCCATGAACAGCACTGACATGGGGGGGCTGCAGAGACTTTTGAGGAGGTGTTTTGCTATCTGGTGTTATGTTATGAGATAGTATCGGTGGCAACAGACACAATAAGGGTGGCTCCTGGAGGGAAGCTGGGAAAATACAGGAAGTGAGATTTGTGAGGACAGGAAGTGGCACTACGGCTGTTTGAGAGTTGGCAGCTGTCAGTCCTCTGGATTGTGGGATTGTGTGTGTGTGTGTGTGTGTGGGGGGGTGGGGGGCGGGGGGGATGGGGGTGAGGGGGGGGTGGGGATGTGGTGGGATGGGGTGGTGGTGGGGGGGGGTGTACTTCTGAGTAAAGTCCGGGCATCATACAGTTCTTCAGAAAACAGAACTCAGACATTCTCAAAACAATGACACATAACCACGCACACACTTGCGTTCCAGCTGCCGAATTAAAGATTGCATCCCCCCTTCCAGGAATGGTCCAAGACGCTAAACATGAAATGATGTCATCAACCCTTTTTAACATCAGTTTGTTTTTTTTGTGTGTGTGTGTTTGTGTGTATATATTTCAGTGGACATGCATTACAATCGCTTCAGTATGTGAGTGTGTACTCCGGACAGTCAGTGTGTACCTGTACTCAGCAGATGAACTGGTACATTAGAGATGAAGTCAGAGGCCGAATCTCTGACTTCCTGGTCTTCATCCTGCAGCAACGTCAACAGACTCCTCCACAGGGGCACTGTGCTGGCCAGACCTGAAACACACACACACACACACACACACACACACAGACAAATTCTTAACATACAGATCCTGTGCTTCTATAAATGGTCACCAGTTTTCTGACCATTTCAGTATTTATCTTAACTGCGTGGAGGGTAAGCATTTCCTCAAGTCATTCCATAATTTGAGACTCACCCAGTGGCAGGTCACAGCTGGTCAGCAGAGTGTCCGTACAGTTGACCAACACCTTGGTGGCCATCAGCTTCACCTCCACCGGCTGCTCCTCGCTGCAGCACGAACACACCAGCGCCCCCCACTGAGATAAGCAAGCCACTGCACTCGCACCCTAGATGACAACACTTAACACTTAACACTTGTATAAAATTTTCTTTTTTTTTTTAAAGGAAAATTCACACTTTATACTTGCATACGCTTTATTGAGGCTGGGCACGAGGCTAAAATCAATATTCAATCAATGTTAATAAGAATACTTTTACAATTTTTATATATTTCAGGATATGGCAGATGTATGCAAAATCACATAAAAAACAACAAATACATGAAATAAAATTCTTGACACCACAACAACAAAAATACCTTGTTTTATTATTACGTATAATCTAATTTAAATCATTCATTTAGATGGTAGAATTTTATAAGACTATGAGATAATATGATCATGTCATCTCAATGTGATTTCTTTAAAAGTCATAAACGATGTTGATAATTATCGACCAGCCCTATATTACAGTGTGACATGATCAACAGAAAATTTTTCATGTTAAATAACCTTCTTCAGCAAAAACATCAAACATTTTCTTGTTCCGGTTCCTTATATGGACACAGCTTCCTATTTCCTTGAATGAGAAAGTATGTCGAAACGTTTAACTGGTACTGTATATTGTATCATTGTAAAATAATGTTTTGGGGTTTTGGACAGACTGACAAATCATATGTTGGGGATTTCTGTCCTGACATTTCTTGGTAATATAGGCCAATACTGATAATATGTGCCATGAGCCAATATCAGCCGATGTGTCATCTGGATGATTTATCATTCTAGCACGAATGATTACAATTATTCTCAGAGATCAGTCTTTACTACGCAATGTTTTGTTTTGAATATATGTCTTTAAAGCAAACTTTGTAAAAAAAAAAAAAAAAGCCTCGAACAAGAGACAACAGAGGTGGGTGGGTGGAAACAGTGACATCAGTAAGCAGAATGCTAAGCTACTAGCTGCAGCTTGAAAATGAACACCTCCTCCTTTTACATTTTTTATTTGATCGTTCAGTTTAATTGTAGTCTACCAACAGATCCTGTTGCTAAGTCAGAAATTAGTAGCACATACATGTTTATCAGTCTTTACCTTAGGGTCAGAGGTCACCAGCTGAACCACCAGTTGAGAGGCCAGGGTCAGGGCAGCACAGTGCAGCTCCACACTGAAACACGAAATGAAACATCTTCCACATGTTGAATATGAACTTTGAATGATTGTTGTTCTGTCCTAGATGAAGGATAGCCTCTGTGTTGCTTTTCTGGGATTTTCTCCCCTACTTTTCCTGCTAAATTTTTTTGGGGAAGTTTTCCTTATCCTAAGGAAAGAAGGTGTCATACTGACTGTACAATGTGTGATTTGAATGACTTCCTTCTTACAATGGAGTTAAAGAGAATTTCATTTGCTTAAAAGTGCAGTAAGTGAGTAAATGTTTTTTAGTTGTTCGGGTGAACCTACCCTTTAATGAGCCATATTGATGCAGCGTGGGCGGATAATAAGCTCCTCAAGCCGTTCTGTGGAAACCATTACACACACCTAACACTCCAACACAGTCAACTACACACACATCACTCAACTGTATTGACTTACAATCCACAAAAGACGTGTGCTGGTACTCACCACTACATTATGTATCACAATAGCCTGAGTGCCATTCAATCACACGGCAGACAAGGGCAGCCAGCAACCCAATCTCATCCCTCCCTGGCTCTAATCATAACCCTGGGGCCACTCGAAAGGGAAAGTGGATCCCCGGGTTCAGAGATTGTGGCCAGGAAAAGGCTTTACGGGGCTAAAAGCCTTTGTAATCCAATCCTTATTCGAGCCCGTATTCTCTTGTCAGGGTGAGAAAAGTACAGCAGTGGCTTGTCAAGGAAGGTGTGTGTGTCTGTCAATGGGTGTCAAAGGGCTTACAGGATGCACACACACACACACAAATACGAGAACAGTATGTGCCACATCAGTTTGCAGTAAGTGCGTGCACTGTGTGACTCATGAGGCTGCAAAAGTAATGCTTTGAGCCTGACAGGTGCGAATGATCTAATATTGGAATGTTCTAATGACGTACTTTGAGGGGTAAAAATGAAGCATTCACCCATGTCTACATTCCCATTGTTTTTATATTTCTAAAAACCACCTGTATCTGTTGCTTGTGAACAATCTGGTTACAAATACTGCAACAATTCATGAGAAAGAACAAATACAGCCATGCAGGAAGAGGCCAGTACACTCCAGGTGCAGGGTGAAGGTGCAGCCAGTGAACCTGTATGTCCCTCCTCCATGGACTCTGGCTCTGAATGAAGTCCTGACAGCCAGCCTGCCACAGCAGGGTGAGGGCTCTTTCACAAGTGGAGGGAGCCAGAAAAAACAAGGGAAATGGAGGAGTGTGTGGTTGCATCTTGCCCCTCATGTGTCTTCCATCCATCACAGCTAAAAGCTGTTCTGGGATTGCTTAGGAGCTGTTTTGACAGCAGGTTTTCAGGTGGGAGCAGCCGTTTTGGAGTCATGGGGTTGCCTTCATTTTACTGCATTTACCTTGAAATGAATGAAAGTTACAACAGGTACAGACCTGTTGATTGCTACAGTGCAAAGAGACCAGGACGTATGTACAAGGAATATGAATAAAGAGGGTGCAGAAGACTTGGAAACGCAACCCAACTGTGTCCCGGAGACAACCACGTTCATGATCATAATTACATACAGTATTGTGCAAAGGTTTTAGGCACTTTAGATGTTTAGATTCCTATTCATGATGCAGTACCATCAGAGAAGCATCTGACTGGTCCCAAATTCACTCTGCAACGACCCTAAACATCCAGCCAGAGTCAAAAAGAACTATCTTCAACAACAAGAAGAACGAGGAGTCCAGCAACAGGTGGTATGGTCCCACAGAGCTCTGATCTCAACATCATGGAGTAGTAACACATTCCAGTCTGGGATCACATGAAGAGACAGAAGCAGCTGAGATGCTGAAATCCACAGAAGAACTGTGTCAACTTCTCCAAGACCTGCCAAGTACCTTGAAATACTGTGTGCAGATGTACCGAGAAGAACTGCTGCTGTTTCATTAGGTTGTTTCTGTTTACTGAACTTTGTATGAAGTTGTCTCACTATAGGAATCTATCAGAAATCAATAACAATATGTCTGAAAAGAGTGGAACAATTGCAGTTTACATCCTCTAAATTTTAAATTTGACAGCAGCATGTAAATAATTAATAAATGGTTTATAACACACTATAATTAAGCTGTAAGCAGACCTATGGACATTTATAATGCATCTGTCATCAACCCACAGCTAATGAATGACAACATTGCACAGCTGTAGTCATTAAAAATAGCAGAGTATTTTACATAGCACTGGAAGGATTTGACCATGTATGTAATCATATGTCATCAAATACTATGGCAGCCAAGTTACACTGTGATATCAATCATTCATTGACTGTTTATCAGTTAAGGATGTTTCATAGGGGAGTTGGAGTAAGGAGTTATCCAAAGAAGTAAAATGATTTAAACACTTTCTTGATTTTTTTCTTAAAAAGTACTCAGTCAGATTAAGATCAGAAGTTTAATGGTTGTAAAACACATTGTAATAAATGTAAGCCTTGCCTGCTGGAGAAATGCCTTAACTGTCTAATGCTTTGGCCCAAACAGAAGATCACATTAAGATGACTTTGGCATAATGTCAAAGAGTATTGGTACATCAGGTGTGACCGTTTTCTGACCTGTGAACAGAGTTCTGAGCCAGACTGAGGAGGTGCAGCAGGACCTCCTCTTTGGACAAAATCCGAACACCGTCCCTCCAGAGGAGCTCACTGCTGGAGGTCAACACAGACAACACCTGGAGGACCTGTGAGGAGGGAGAGAAGAAAAGAGGAGAGAAAGAGGAAAAGAGTCAAAGACGTAAGAGATATAAGATACCGATGTAGTCACTCATCTCAATCTCTCACACACACACACACACATGCACACACAGAGACAGACACACTCAGAGCTACTGGTGAGCGAAGTTGCTCAGGGCCATCCATCAACACAGCTTTGGTGTCCTCTCTGCAGCGCGGCTGGCAAGTTGCCCCGAGGGTATTTTTACCACACCGGTCAGATCCTCCCAACGCACACCCAAACCACGGGTACACAGCTGCCTTGCTCTCTTTCACACACACACACACACACACACACAAATATATGCATGAACATGGATGTAGATAAGTACACGCATGCACACAAAAGAACTTCCACCTCTATCTCCCTCTTTCACTCGGGTAGTAACACATTCCTTGTCCTGTGTCTGATCATAACATCCATTCAGCTTGACCTCCACAACTTGATTCTTTTTACTTCCTTCACCCCTCGTGGCCCTCTCCTCCTCATCTCTTCCCATGCTGTTTTCTTTGCCCGGTCACTCCTCCAGCGAAGGAGGCAGCTGACCGAGTCTGAGGAGGAAACGACTTGTTTTCCACCGCGTGAGACCTCCGTTAAAAACACACACATCCAGCCGAGAACACATGTTGACATTCCTGCTGCATATCTCAATGATTATTATTTCTTTCAAGACCTCAACCTGTTATTAGAGCTTTAAAATAAAGCGTGCTTTATAGGATCTGTGTGGGCGGAGAAGCAGGGCGAGAGGGAGCATGCAATGTCTGTGTGTAAACATCTGAATGTGTGTGTGTGTGTGTGTGTGTGTGTGTGTGTGTGTGTGTGTGGCTGTATATTTGTGCATGTGAGCAGAAAATAGACACAGTAGCAAGGTAAACCTCTCTGTCTCTTTCTAGCTGGCTAACTGACTGGATCAAGTTCCAAACAGACAATCCAAAATTAAATTATCACTAGGTTTGATAATAATGCTACACAACAGAACATTAGAGTTAAAATAACTCTAAATATTCAAACATTTTCTAATAAAGGCTACCACACTTTATTCATGCATTATTCAATCAAACTTTCATGTGAATTTTAAAGCTGCATTGATTATTTTTTTTATATATATACACATGATGGATCAAAAGACAGAAAGTGTAATGTGACAGGCGTGGCTTGTAGTGAGAAACTCTCAGATAATTATCACCGGACTTGCCGGTTTCCGCTCCACAGAGCTTTTAACATCTTTCGGTTCATTGTTTTGTTTTTCAGGTCTGCAATCCCCGCATTCAACATCCTCATTTCCAGTCGCAGCAGGCAGCTGCAAAACACCTCTGATAAACCAGCTGTACACTACTAGAGACAGACAAAGCTAGCTCTAGTGACTAGCTAGAATGATAGCATAGCATTAAGCAGCTAAAGAGTCACTTATTTCCCTACAGAGTTGGTAGACCAAAACAGAGTGAATATTGCACTTACATTTGTTATGTCTCCAGAGACATGACTCCACATGAATGCTAATGTTGCCGCGTGTTTGCTGAATGTGTAAATAGTCAACTGATTGCTAACCGGTCAGTGTTTTGTGCTTTGTTCTGCTTCCCCCAAGTGGCCAAAAATATCATATAATGCAGCGTTAAGCAAACTGCAACCACAATGCCTAGCTAGTTAGCCTATTTTTAGATTTCCTCATATAGTACCTACCAACACAGCTAATGTCCATATTTCAATGCTTGGAGACAAGTCATTTAGAAATGTTCCAGTGCACCAACAAGGATTGCCCAATACCCACAGCGGCCTATTACGCTCGTATGGGAGGTTGTGGTGGAGAGAAAGTGTACAGTATCTGGCAGACAATAATTCACAAAGTCCAGTGGTTGTTTTCAACCCCAATGAAAGTGAATCAATCATTGGGCCTGTCATGCCAAGCCAGTGTCATTATTAATTTGGCCACTGCATTTCTCTTTCTTTATTGTTACTTTAACTGAAAAACTTCCCAGCTATAGCCTGTGTTTTTCACTGTCACATCCACCCGTCTGACTGCCAGCTATTCAACAGCGAGCTCTAAGGCAGCTGGTCTGACCATCTCTATGCTTCTGACTTTTACAACCTGCTTTAATGAGCTCCCGTCTTGCAACACACTCGACTGCCCACATACTCAAATATACACAGTCACATGAAAACATGCCAACTCAGGCGTAGACGCGTACAGACTTTCATAGCTGTAACATGCAAATAAACAGTGACGCCCACCCTGCAAGAACAGGCACACGTACACACACACACATACACATAAATGTTAACAGTTATAAAAGTTGCACTCTACCTAGCTTTCCTTACAGTGCCGTCTAGGCCTTGTTCTTTCTGTGTTTCTGACCTCTACACCCTCAAGGTGTTGCTGCTTTTGGGTTTGTCCCAGTAAAACCCACACTTGCGGTCTTGAGCATGTTTGCAAGTTTGCGTTTACGTGCCACCAAGTCGCTGGTAAGTGTACCAGGTCCAAAAACTGCCAACAGGCATTACACTTAAGCCACACTTGATGAACACTTACTAAGTGTATCCCACAATTCATCATGGTGCACTGCTGTTGGTGATAATATGCCTATAAGCTGGTTTTACCAAAATAAATCAAAAGACATGAAGAAATTGCAATTTATGTTGGATTTGGCATGAAATTCATATTTTTATTCACCTACAAACACTATGCAGATCATCACTTAATATTTAAAATCTGTCCTTCATAATAACATAAACACTAAGTATCATATATTTTATCGTGTGGCGTGTACAGCAGCCCCAAGAGCTTCAAGTGTTTTATTCATTGTATTACTCCTTTAGTCAACGTGTGTCTGTTTTTTACAGTCATCAGATTATAACTGTATGTGCTGTATGGTTGATCTTTCTTATCAGTTCTTTAAGTAGAAGTAAAATAAAACCAACTAAGCATCTCTATGTATTTGTATTTACAGTAAGTAATATGGTCCGCAGTTAATGCAAACACGTTAGACGAGCAGGTACTTGATTACTCACGAATACCGCAAGTGTTGGCAGCAACCTAAAGTATCATTTGATATGTATCATTCAAACTTAACACATTTTTAGCCGATTCCTTTTCTGCTTTGGGGAGGAATTTATAAGATTGAGATCTGTGTCCTTTCTAATAAGCGGAAACAAATTTTGAAATTTAGACAGTTTACAACCCCCCAAAAACCCATAAATGGTGTTGAATAGGACTTTTTTTTTTACATTCGCTTCCTTGTTATAAACTCAGTATTTTCCATGTTTTGATGTAACAAGTCACACTTGAGATGTAGAAGAATCCTTTACTCCATGGTAAATACAGCTCCCATCTTTCTTGTCACTGACCCATGCAGCGGATTCTTTAAACACATTTATCTTGAATAAGGACTTAAGATGACTTAAGTTATTTTCTTTCAGACTTCCAGACATCACCTCTGGGCAGAATAGCTGACCAACACTATGTCCTTGGCCTACTGCTGCTCCTGCTACTCTCCCAGAATGCCTCAGTGAAGTCCAGGGCGAGCTATGGCAACTGGCCTGTTGGGTTGGCGTGTCCTTGGCGCAGGGGAGGCTCCACTTAACAGGGCCGACACTTTAAACATTAACGGCTGGGCTGTAAAGTAGCGCCTGGCGAAGAATGCACATCCAAACACACACATACACACACACACACACACAAAAAAACTAAAACACAACACAAGTCTGCAGCAGCGTGGAAACACACACACACACACACCGCCGGTCCCGGCAGTGTTGGGTCGTGTCGGCTCTGGAGGAGTGTTAATGACAGGAGTAACAGAGCAGGACAGAGCAGATCTGCTGGCTGGCTGGCCTCACTTTATGAACACACTGAAATACGACCTTCTGTCTTGAAACAGGAAATAGGTCGCATTTTCCCCTCCAAATCTTGTTGGAGTGGAGGCTTACTAAGCCTCTCATGCGTGTGTGTCAGTGAGTGGGAGAGCAAGCTAGCCAGCTCACTGCCAGAGTGCTTGGCGTGTCCCCCTGCGGCCGATTAGCCTCTCACGCAAGCCTCTGCGACATAAATTTGGACATTTAATCAATTTGCAGCGAATGACACTGTGGCTCAGATAAACTGTGATGAATAGGAAAAACATATTTCTTGGAGAGAGTTCTTCATTGTGTCATGATAGGACTGTGAGATTATACTGCACACGGCCTCACGAAGGAATGAAGAGCAGATCATGTACACGCTCACATCCGTAAAAACGACCAGACACAAATACAGACTAACAAACACACAACAAACAAATGCACCTCCTATAATGTTTTTGTGTGTGTGTATGTGTGTGTGGTCTCACCTTGGCCAGACACTGGGGGTGTGTCTCGTGAAGGGCCAGGCTGGTCAGGTTAGACAGGGTGGTCTCGTCCAGCCACGGAGGTCTCCTCTTCCCTTCCTCTTCCTCCTCCTCCTCCTGCTGCTGCAGCCTCTTCAGGACCCCCTCCAGTGCCAGCTCCCGCACCTCGTACTGCGGGCACTGCAGCAGACACTGAAGGAGCTGGGTCGTGAGCTGAGGGCCCCCCCAGAGCTCTGGGATCTCCACGCTGGCGCTGAGGGCCACCCGAGCCAGGCTGAGCAGGTACTGGGTGCTGCCGGGCGCCGGGGTGGCTGAGGAGGTGTCGGACGTGACCAGGTCTGAGGACATCAGGACGGACAGAGCCTCCCGACGGAGCTCGCTGACCTCTGAATCTGACAAACACACAAATTTACATTTTAGTTGATAATGTAAGATCAGGAAGCTACGATATTATTGTTACAACCGTTTTTGAAAGCTGGAGCTGCAGCGGTGCGAGTTTGGGATGTTTACACAAATCACATTTTTTAATCTCCTGTCAGAATAAAGATACTTCCTGGAGACAGAGAGTCGTGGGATGATATTGCTCCTGTTTCCAAAGATAAGATGATTTAATTCCTCATGAAACAGGTTGTTTGAGTGGGACATTAATGTGAGAACAGCGAGAGGTAACTCGCAACCTGCGAACTGCAAACCAATGGAGAGAAATGCTGTTAGTTTTGATATGAAGGGCAGAGGATTTTTGTGATGAGTGGGACACCCTGGTTTGAGGTGCTGACCATGAACCGCGACGTCTGCAACCTTCTTTTGTGTGTTGTTCCCCCGTCTCTCTCTCTCTCACCTCATTTCCTGTCATCCCACTAATATATAGATATAAAATACTCAAAAATACATGGGAAAAAGAAATCACTTTTATTGGTTGTCTTTTTACTATTGCAGGATGAGGTCACTGTTCAAGATTAACAGTGTTTGAGAAAGTGACAGTTTCCAAGTTTCCATTTTATTGCATCTTTAAACAATTTTCCATTTACTTCTGGCTGTACATCTTTTGAATGTACACTATACTGGTGTACTCTGTTTTGATATCAGATACGTTGTTTATTCATTCGCCTTCAATTCAAGTCCTAGTCTGGCATTATTCTAGGTTTTTTTTTAACCGTCAACAAATCCCATGAAATGACTAAAACCACTAAAAATGCATGAGTTTGTCTCCCAATAAAGTCCTTCCACAGGCATTAATCTTTCAAAACATGTCCCAGTACTATTTTGTTTTTTTTGAAAAAGGCTGTGACATTTTCTAAAACGCCTGTAACTATAGTTTTGAGAAAAACGTCATTCAAACAGAAGTAAACAATGTATTTGTTGAGGACTGTTTTCACTGGTGGATTTGGTGCTCTAGTGACTAATTACAGCAGCACAACAGTGTACTGTATGTACCAAAAACCCCTCTACTCATGTTCGTCAGCATTAAGGAACAGTGAAACTCATTGATAGTAATTTAGTCATTTTTGGACAACGATGGGACTTTATGGCATTAAGATGTATCAGGCTTTGGATAACAATCATTACTTGTAGGATCAATTTATTGCCGGTTTTAGTCTTTTCTTGTGCTTTTCTGACGGTAAGAAAAATCTAAAATACCAGCAGACTCATCGAATAAACTGCAATATTTTACTGCGGTATTTTCTCATGATGAAACTACTGATGCTGATTGTCCCATTTTTGGGATGAATACAGTTTTATCTTATCGTGACTGTCTATCTAACCATGTATCTCTAACATCATAAGGATGTGAGTTTATTGAGATATTCCCTGTGGTTTCATGTCTTCAGTACCCAGTCCAACATCTCTACAGGCTAAACAAACACACAAAATCCCTTTGTGAAGCCAACAGATGCAGACAACAGACCAGACTGAAGAAGCCAGTGTCCTCTGTTCCTTTCTATTTTGACTTTTATAGGAAAGGCTGCGCCAGTGTCTGTTTGGAAATGCCCATGACCGTGCCAACCCAGCCACCTGTGAACATACACCCTTGGGGAGTGATGGACACACAAATAAACACACACATGCCCACGCACACATGCACTTCCTCTGAAATATAAGTATAATCCAAAGGCAGGGCAGCAATAGAGTAACCCAATGCCATTCTAAAGCTGTGCTCCTCCCTACAGTATAGCTCCGAGACTCCACACAGACCCTGCTTTGACAGCCAACTCAATTAGTTTAACATACACGTACGCACACACAAACACACACTCACACGCGCACACACACACACACACACATATACAGAAGCTTATGAAACCCAGAAGCAACTCAATCTGGCCCTGCAGCGCCACTCAAAACGTGGCTTGACAAAAGAGCGGGAAATGCTGCATTCCTCAAGAGATGGGCTGGGTTACCGTGGAGACAGGCCAGGTTACCATGGAACCTGATCCTCAAAGGGGGGTCCGAGGCCAAATAGGCATAACCTAATGGTTATAATAGGGGGTAGGGGCACAGTAATGACACCGATGATGAAGGGAGGAGAGAGAGGAGGATGATTGAAGGAGAATGGGAGCGTGTCAAAGAGAAAACGTCTGTCTGTCATGGTGGAGTGGAGAGAAACAAGGAGACAGAGAGCGTGGGTGTGTGTGTGTGTTTGTGTCAAAGCGCGGAAACAGAAAGCTGTCACACACTCATACGTTCAACTGTAATGCTACGGTCTTGACTCATACCTGACTCTTGCAAATATACACAAAGATACTACACACATACTACACACTATTAACACCGTAAAGCAAATCAAGCAGCAGCGAGAAATAAAGAAAGACAGAATAAAAGAAAAGAAAGAACAACAAAAGAGAAAGAGGAAAAAGATCATTAGTCAGGAGGAGTCTGTGGAGGAGGGGGAGTAGTCAGGCATTCCCTGAGCAAATGAAAGGCGTTCCTCTGAGGACTGTTTCAATGTGATTTTTCATGTCTGATAATAAACAACCATTATTCTCCCACAGCTGTGTTTATTTTAATCTGTGTCTACAACACTTGTGTCTCTTTATGCTGCTCATGTGCAAACATGCGGCTGGATTGTGTCCAGACTCCATTAAGTTGTGATTACCATTTGATGTTTAGGATACTCTAGGATCAGGTCTGGCTCGGTGGATTACAATGTGAGGAAAGCCCTGGGATCATTCAGACTGATGTGTTAATAGATGTTGGTGTAAAGGTGCACGTCTCAGTAGAGAGTTTTAATGTTCTATAATCTTCCTAATGCAGCTTCAGAGGATTTTCTGCTGCTAAAAAACAAAGTTTGAAGGGTTTGTTTTTATATCAAAGTGGCTGGAATTCAAGCAGCTAAATGTTCATTTTGTCCTTTTGCCATTTGGCGCTGGGTGGGTAGTGTTCAGTGAGTTTATATCACAGCTTTTTCTCTGAAAACATCTGCCTGCTGCATCTAGAAAGGAGGTTGATGAAAGCTGTAAGACTAAACTAAAATAGTTAAGTTGTGAACTGCAAAAACCAAAACAATGAGCTGAAAGATGCTAAAATGCTCCGTAGAGTTGAGAGGAACTGTAGAGTCAGGTAATAATTCTCTATGGATTTTCAAATATGAGCGACCTCTTTCACATTACACGTAGTCATTGTTATTGATTAGTGCAGCTTTAAAAGGATTAAGCTAATAATTTGACTGTAGAATTTATAGAGTTTGCAGCAACCTAATTTCCCTGATAATCAGAGATTATTTTCTGTTTTCCAGATTCACATCTGGATGGCTGTGTGGCAACCTAAAGAAACCTTTTAGCTCCTCAAAGTGGGAAAACAATAATGGACAAAGTTGAAATTTGTTTGCATTGATAAAGTCAAGTCAATATAATTGCTGGCCGAGCCACTAAACTTAAGTACAATCCCCAATTTGAATCCAGTTCAGTCCACATATTTTCTGGAAACAAAAAATGGAAAGAAATCAGACTGAAGGTGGAAAAATGCCACAGTTAACTGAAAAATGTATCAAGGTCCACAGTTGTGCTGATCTCCACAGTGCAACTGTCATGTTTTAGTTCATGAAACCTGAAACTGTAAAAAGCCAGCCTTAACCTGGTGTTATTAGCATTCCTGTGCAGACGCCCAAAATGAAAATAGTGGAGCTGCAATCTATATAATGCAGTCCAAACTTTGGCAATCTATGCCTTCAGCTCAACAAACAGACAAAATACCACGGAAGGACGTTAAAACTCAAAATATTCCTTATAAAGCTAAGCTTAAGAAAATTGGACTCATATCATCTGTGGATCATATGTCCAAGAGAGACTTTGTCTAACCTGTATAAGAGTCTATGTGTGAGCACGAGAAAGAGCTATATGTGTGATGGCCTGTTTAACAACACAGGTCAAATATTTAAACTAAATGTAACCGCGACATCTGGTTTAAATAAACCTGGGCCAATCTTACAGTCGGTAGTTTAGAGTAAGATGGGAACTAAATTGAGTTTGGATGGAGGACGCAAGGTCAGCACACTGGTCCAGAGAACACTTTGTGATACAAACTAAACAGCCAGCAACTCCATTTTAACACCATGTATTTTTAGAGGTATCACTGGGAAATAGGCAGGAAAATGTCCTAAAAAATCCCTAGGAGAATGTGCTGGGTGTGTACGTCGGTGTAGGTGTGTGTCTGTAAGCTGACTGGCTCTCCTATAGCACAGTCCATAGCCCACTAAAAGCTGGCAGTAAAGACGCTTTGCTGTGTCAAGCTAGAACTTTGGCTAGACACTTGCACATGCTCTCACACGCAAGCACACAGCTGGATTTCACATCAGCTTCCACCGTCATTACCCAAACTGTGAAAAACAAACCCCAGACGCTACGTGTGTGTGTATGTGTGTGTCTGACAGTGTGAGAGAGCTGACCTCCTTCTTATGCTGATGGAGCTTTACAATTTGCCCTCCCTCTAATTACCCTAAAAGCTCTGTCCCTACATATATATACGTATACATGTGTGGGTTGCTCCTTGTTCTAAAAGTCTCTCAGTAAACAAAAGCAAGCTAGAAAATTACAACTTTGTGTAACAACCACAGAAGCTGGTAGATTCCTAAATTCATTAGCAGCAGTTTTACTACTTTACTAGCCCGAGTACTCTTCAAAAATTACCACAGATTGTCGGCCACAAGATTATGACAAAGGCAGTGCATGCAGGAAGGAAGACTTAAAGATTTTTTTGGTAGATTGAAGCTCTGCTCTCTATTGTGCCAAAATATTAATACCGACAGTAGCGTGAAAAAAACACTTTAACATATATATCAGATGGAAGCACTGAATATGTTGAATGGGATTTGAAAAGGCTCAAATCCCATTCAACAAATCCTCTAGGGTACTGGTTCCCAATCTTTTTGGCTTGTGACCCTTTATAGCCAAGAAATGCATGCTTGTAATCCATTGACACAGGTTGCATCATAATGAGCTGTGAGCAAGTCAACCAAAGATTGATTTCCTTCTTAGTTTTATCTGAACAGTATCAGAATTCTGAAATTGTACAGCTTCACAAAAAAGAAAAGATTTCAATAAATCAGAAAAAAAAAAAACCCAACTATTTTTAGGCAGAAATGTTTTTTCTTGTCTTTGATCCCTCAGATTTATCTTGTGACCCCTTAGGGGGTCCTGACCCCCATGCTGGGAACCTTTGCTCAGGATGGCATAAATTGTGCGCTGGATTATCCTGTAGTATTTCATTGAAGTTGGAGTTTAATAGAAAGTTCTCTTGACACTGGGTTGCAGTGGTCGGTGCACATTTATGACGGTAAAAGCACATCTTAAGGTTAAATGGGTGCAAGCAGCCAAATATGGATCTACATGGCTTACCAAGCTGTCAAACATTAACATCAATCCCAGGTACTAAAGCTGCTGGAAGCCTAATTTTTGTCTTTGTTAACACAACACTCACATGCCCATATGTACAGGACACCAAAACTATGATATAACACATGGAATTATATAGTGAACAAAACTGTTAAACAAAGCAAAATATGCTTCATATTTTAGACTGCTCAAAGTAGCCACTGTTTGCCTTGATGGCAGCTTTTCACACTCTTGGCAATATCTCAACCAGCTTCATGAGGTCGTCACCCGGGATGCTTTTCCAAAAGTCTTGAAGGAGTTCCCACATATGCTGAGCACTTGTTGGCTGCTTTTCTTTCACTCTGCGGTCCAACTCATCCCAAACGATCTCAACTGGGTTTAGGTCGGGTGATTGTGGAGGCCAGCTCATCTGATGCAGCACTCCATCACTCTCCTTCTTGGTCAAATAGCCCTTACAGAGACTGGAGGTGTGTTTTTGGGTCATTGCCCTGTTGAAAAACAAATGATGGTTTCTCTAAGCACAAACCAGATGGGATGGCGTGTTGCTGCAGAATGTTGTGGTAGCCATGCTGGTTAAGTGTTCCATGAATCCTTTATAAATTGCCAAAAGTGTCACCAGCAACGCTCCCCCACACCATCACACCTATTCCTCCATGCTTCACGATGGAAACCACACATGCAGATACCATCAGTTCACCTTCTCTGCATCTAACAAAGACAAGGTGGTTGGAACCAAAAATCTGAAATTTGGACTCATCAGACCAAAGTACAGATTTCCACTGGTCTAGTGTCCATTCCATGTGTTTCTTGGCCCAAACTATTTTCCTCTTATTAGTCTCATTCAGTCATAGTTTATTTGCAGCAATTTGACCATGAAGGCCTGATTCACACAGTATATCGTGTGTCTGCTACTTGAACTCTGGGAAGCATTGACGTGAGCTCTAATCTCAGGTGCCATAAATTGGTGATTTCTGAGGCTGGGAACTTTATTGAACTTCTCTGCAGCAGAAGTCTTCCCTTCCTGGGGTGGTCCTCATGAAAGCCAGTTTCATTATAGCGTTTTGTTGCGACTGCCCTTGAAGAACCTTTCAAAGTTCTTGAAATTTTCCGGATTGACCATGATGTCTTAAAGTAATGATGGACTGTTGTTTCTCTTTATTTGGTTGAGCAGTTCTTGCTATGATATGGATAACTACAGTAGAGGAATTAGGCTATTCGATGTATACCAACACTACCTCGGCTCGACACAACTGATGGTCTTAAACACATTAAGAAGGCAAGAAATTCCACCAATTAACTTTTGACATGGCACACTTGTTAACTGAAAACCATTCCAGGTGACTACCTCATGAAGCTGGTTAAGGTAATGCCAAGAATGTGCAAAGCTGTCATCAAGGCAAACAGTGGCTACCTTGAGGAATACTTTGAGGAAAATAAAGAAAAACTCTTGAATGAGTAGGTGTGTACAAACTTTTGACTGGTACTGTACATTGAAAGAGTTACAGGTTGTTGTAATCTTTCCTCTCCATACTGTCCATGAAGCAATACCTTAATAGATCGAATACAGAAATGAGGGACAACAGCCACAGTCCCCGCTACCTTACATAGTTATGGTAATTTTTGGTACCTTTGCATGTTTCCCCAGACAGTGTTTCCTTGCTGAGTAATATGCTCTGGTAGTTGCATTCATGGGACTAAACTCTTGCAATAAACCTACATGTGACTTCCAGGATGAAGATCCCCACTTGATTAGTCTAATTCAGACTGCTGAAGCTTCATAAAAGGTATCCTGAGTTTTTTGTAAACAAACAAATTTATATTTACATTCAGTGTTTCTGTCTAAAATATGATGCCTGTATCCTGGCCACCAGCTGTTCATTAGAGGAATACTGTGAAACCTTCAGCAATGATGTGTATCACGAATCTTGTGTCTGACATACAAACATAACAAGGACCCACTCTAAAAAGTACTGCTCTATAGTGCTACTAGTGGCAAAAACTCCACAGAGTACCTTTAAGCTAAACTTTAGAATGCATTTTTGCACAGAGCAAGGACTGTGGATTTTGTCCCTCATTTCTTACAGTGTAGTCATGCTCCATACTAGCCACAGCCAGTATGGAGAGGATCAATGATTACAGCAATAAATAACTCTGAATAACTGAATCTATCCTTTAATATTGATAAAGAAGTCACAGGCATGCTATCATGACAAGACTAAAAAGTACTACTGCAAAGAGACTAAAATACATATAACATGAAATTTTGGATTTCTAGAGACATGTTACAATAATGATTTACCAAGAAAATAATTATGGCTAATTCCCAGTTCTCTGCCAGAGAAATAGTGACTTTTATAACATCATGTTTTACCATCATCATCTGCTACCACACTAATGGAAATGCACAAATTCCAACAAACTGAAATACTTTCAAGCTTTTCGGTCTGATTTATCCTCTCTCCATTTGTCTCAGTCTCTTTTTCTACTTTCCTCTCTCCGTCTTGCTCCAAACTTTGCTTCTCATCTTACTGGCGTGGCTGCAGAGCAGAGAAACAGAAGACTGGTGGAGGTAGAAATGAAGCAATGAACGGAGGGGGCTTTTTTATGAGTCCGCATGGATCAAAGGGCTAGTGTAGAGAAATGTGTGCACACATACACACATGCACCAAGACCTGTGTTCAGAGCCGAGAGGGATTGGCTGGTAAATGCAAAGTTACTACTTAAAAGGGAGGAGAGAAAGAAGTAAAATTGAAAAAGCGAACTGTTCACCTCCTTTATCCCTAGTGTCAGGCACTCTTAAGACCCTGCTGTTTTCATTTGGACTTGAACAACCTGTGGCTTTTTAACTCAACATCTGATTTGTCTGAAAGTGCAATTACACCACAGGAAAAAGGGTGATGGATTGAAAATGAGAGATAGAAGGAAGAAGAAATAAAAAGACAGACCGACAGAGGTCTCTAACACCCCCAGAGGCAAAGACAGACTTATGATAATAATAGAGAGGCATTAGAGGTGTGTAAGCTAGAGGGAGGGTGCTTATTTTGTTATGTAAGGGGCCAAGCCGAGTCGGGCCAGGCCGGGCCCTGAATCTACAGGCTTGTTTTGAGAAATCCTCGGTATTTCCACTGTCAAATGCGAACATGTGTTCAGCACATGGCCGACTGAAAACATAAGTGCCTCCCCCTCCTCTCTCTCTCTTTATTTTCCCTCTCCGTACAGCACTCCTCCATAAACTGGGTCATAGGCACAATCCCACCATCTGTCAGAGAACGCTTGCCTTCGGTTTCACATTCCTCCACTGCAGAGACCGGTCCGCGCACATGTGCACACAACCACACACACAATTACGAATCCACACAGACACACAGCAGGGGGCTTCTCTGAACTATCCGAGACATGAGGCTGACTTCTGTCAACAGTCAGTCTAAAAGCAGAGTGTAGGGGACAGCCTCGCCAGCAAACGTTGCAGGCTCGTCTGTTCAGACGTACAAGTATTCAAAGTCAAATTCACAGCAAATGGAGGGAACACAGTTGCTGCTCACCGAGCTGATAACCTCCTCGGCAACTGGCTGACATCAGCAAAAGACCATCTAGACAAGATGAAGACTAAAACAAGAGTGACAACAAATGTTTTCAAAACTAATTTCAAGACGATATATAAAAAACATATAGATAAAAGACAGATAAATAAATAAAATAAATACAATTCAATTAAAAGCCAGGCTAAAAAGGTAGGTCTTGAGTTTTCTTTTAAAAATACCCACACTCTCTGCTGCCCTCAGGTCTTCAGGAAGGCTGTTCCAGAGACGAGGACCATAGTAATAAAAGGATGCCTCGCCGGTGGTTTTTGTTCTGACTTTTGGTATAATTAAAAGTCCACTACCAGAAGACCTGAGGGTCAAAGAAGGTTCATAGGATAAAAGCAAATCTAATAAATAAGTAGGACCAAGACCATTATGAGCTTTATAAACCAATAAAAGGATCTTGAAATCAATTCTGAAGCAGACATTAAGCCAGTACAGAGACTTTAAAATTGGTGTAATGTGTGCTCTTTTTCTGGTCTTCGTCCATACACATGCAGCTGAAGCAACACTACCTGGGATATTCTTCTTCTTGGGGAGACCAGAAAGCAGAGCATTACAATAGTCGATCCTGCAGGTAATAAAAGCGTGCAGTAGTGTCTCTGTATTGGCTTGAGAGAGGAACGGTCGCACTCTGGCAATGTTTTTCAACTAATAAAATGCATTCTTTGTTATATTTTATTGTTGGGTTCAAAACTGAGATCTGAGTCAAAGATGACTCATAGGTATTAAACCCCTGTTGACAGGGGTTTAATACTGCTATTGAGAAATGGCAATTAAGAAAAAAATTGCTTGCAGTTTCACATTGAGTTTCTGTCTCTGAGTTTCAGTACCAATGACCAAAGCTTCAGTTTTGTCCTGGTTGAGCTGCCATCCATAATTTGATATCTAACATAAAGTTAAAAATGGCATCTATTGGCCCTGGGTCTTGAGGAGACACTGCAATGTAAAGCTGTATGTCATCATCATAGCTATGGAAATTGATGCCTCCTGATGCATTTCCAAGTAGCATCATATAAAGATGAAAAAGAGTAGGACCTAAAATTGAACCTTGAGGAACAGCATAATTCTTTTTTATAGTTTTTTGATGAACATTCATCAATGCTTACAAAAACTTTGAAGATTAGATTTAAACCAGTTAAATACAGTACCAGAGAGGCCAATCAAACTGTGAAGTCTGTCTAAAAGAATGTATGTAGAATGTAATATGGAGGGTTTTTCATATCCATATTGGACCTGAGGTCATTCACAATCTTAACTAGTGCTGTCTCAGTACTATGATTGTAAATCAGATTGTTATTTTTCAAAAACATTGTGACAGTTCATAAAGTCGTTTAACTGGTTAAAAACAAGCTTCTCTAAAATTTTACTTAAAAATGGTAGATTGGATACTGGTCTGTTCAATATACAGGATGGAATGTACTATTTCCATTCTGATCTATCTGGCTGCCACTCAATTATCTTTCTGTACTGCGAAGACACTTTCACTGCTGTCATGAACTTAACTGTTTTGTGTCTACAGTAAGTACTGTAACTTTGTCTAACAAGGAAGCCAATCAGTGATTAGTGAGCTAAGGTCCACACCAGTGGAAGAGCAGGAGATGTGCATTGTATTGTGTGAAAAACAACATAAGCACCTGCTTTGCAAGCTCAACAGTTTCATGAGACAGGAAGTGTATTTGGCAATTTTTGTCAAAAATATGAGAAATTGATTATGATGCAGGAATCGTTTGAGACGTTTATTTGGCCATTTTGACGCTGTGACAACTTGTTATTAAATCTTTGTGTTTGTAACTGTTTAAATTCTCGATGAGCACTTCCTGTTCTGCATGAAGAAGCAACTGCAATTTGGTTTCCAGCCACCTTTAAAGTCAACATCTTTTCATAGTCAAAAGACAGATTTTAAATGTCCATCTCATTAAGAGCAGCTCAGTAATGTTTTCAACGCCAAAGATATATTTGTGGCCAACTGGCTCACGTTGGCTTACTGTCTTTGTGGCTCCTTCCAATATATCAATAGGAACTCAGCATTGTATTCAAGGGTAAAAACACATCAGAAATATCACATTTCATCAAGTATATTTCAAAGAATGCCAACCCTTTAAATTTTTAGTGCTACACTTGTGAACACCAAATGCCTTAAACTTCACAAAGGTAGGGTTTACTGTAGGATTTTTATATTGGATTGCATTAGATTGTATTTAACAAAATGGTAACTCACTGTATATTTACTGGTATCACTGATAGTAAATATGCAACTTGTTTTCTTCAGCTGCACTCACCTTCCAGAAGACTGATCTTTGGCCCACACAGGCAGACCAGAACATCCAGACAGGCTCCTCTGGTCACCACACAGCTATTCTGTCTGAAATGAGAGAAAGTTAAAAATTTAGTTTTAAAAATTGTGATGAGCTTCATTTATGATTTTTTAACTACACTCAACTGATGTAACCTGGATAATATGTTTCAACTTTTGATTGTGTAAAACGGAAGAAAATCTAATACAACCATATTATTGTTTAATCAAACTTATTACGACTCAATTCTGGAATTGAATTTGTTGGTTAAACTTCAAATTCATGCTTCAGAACCTCTTACAGTGAAGGCCTTCTTTTGTTAAGGAAGCCTCTTAAATGTTCCTTAGCCACTTATCAGGCTGAAGTGATAAAATTACAGCCTCCAGTCACTGACTATCTGATTTTCCCTGAAGATCATAGACACTAGATTTTCTACCAGGCTCATATCTCACTGCAAAATATTGAATTAGGTCATTGCACATTTGTACTTCAATGGCTTCTTTGGTTGTGAAGATCTTTGGATTTAGTGCAGTTTGAAGTGTGATCTCGAAGGCTGACGTCATTCACCCCAGTGCTGATCAGTGCACCACTGAGGAGTTTTATGAATTGGATCTTCTGTTTATATCTCAGGTATGCAGTATACTAACATCAATGACATGTTTGACATAACTTTTCTTTATTAAGGGGGATAAAAATTCCTAAAACTAGATGTATGGAGTACAATGTGTGTGCATGTGCAGCCAGGTTTGTAAGGTAAGATTTCTGTTTTTCAAGACACAGTCATGAATAAGTTTTTTTTTTTTTTTCTTAATTGTCAATTCTCAGCCCTCACATACACTGAAATGAAATCGATCCTCTGCATTTGACCCATCCTATACACTAGCCAGTGCCAGTGGTCAGGGGCAATGACAGGAGCATTAACTTTAACAAACATGTCTTTGATGGTGGGGGGGAAACCAGAGCACCTGGCAGAAACCCACGCAAATACGGGGAGAACACGCAACCTCCACACAGAAAGGACCTGAGATGACCAGGATTCGAACCCTGGACTCTCTTGCTGTGAGGCCCCTAGTTTTGTTTTTAACCTAAATTTAAAGTCTAAATTTGGTTGGATTAAATTGAGTTTTGAGTTGGGTTAGGTTAAGCTGAGATGGGTTGAGCTAAGTTGGACTTAGTTGTTTTGAGTTGAGTTGAGTATACTAATAAAGCCATCATGTAAATAAAACATAATACAAACAAGAGCAAAGTATTTACCATTAAAGAGCTGAAAAGCCTCAGCCTGTACTAGATGTTACTAATAACAGCAACAATGTCTTATGTCCCACTAAGCCATGACAGTCTGACAGAGAGTACCCTGAAAATGAAGCAGCTAAATGGAATTCAGCCATTATTTATTTTATTATTTACACCTGTGCTTTTCCTACTGTAACATGTTAAAATGTTTTCTGTGAAAAAGGCAGATTATGCATCATTATGTGTGATGATGCTTGTAGATGTGGTCCTGCTCACAACATCACACCGGACATGTCTGGTTCAGGAAGAATCCAGACTTTCTTGGATTCCTGGGCTGCAACTAATGATTGTGAGCATATTCGTTTAGTCTACTGGTTATTTATTTTACAAGTAATTGAAAAGTGATTGACCAATCACTTTAGTTTATCAAATGTCAGAAAATAGTGAAAATGCCCATCATAATGTCCTCAAAATTGTCTATTTTGTATGACCAACAGTTTGTGTTTGGCATTTTTACTTGATAGATGACTAATAATTGATTAACTAAACTGTTAATGTTGTACTGATCAACTATAAACTACTCGTCTTTTAAGCACTATCCCACAGCTGGCGCATGTGACCAACAATAGATGAGTCATTTAAATGTAGACCAAACAAAAAGTTACTGTTATTACTGGGTCACCAGCTCACTGACTGAGATGCTGAATGAATTTGTGTTTGTGTGTGTTTTCATTTGTGGTGAATCCTTGGAGTCAAGAAATGTGGGACCATCACATGAGATGCCCCCAGCTTTACGATCATGGATTTGAGTAATTCACTTACGGTATAAAAACACACACACAAACAAGTAAAGGCTTGAACAGAGAAACTGGTTGTATTTATTTCCCCTCTCTTCATAACTACACAATAATTGATTTACTATGTAACCTATGACTCCTTGCTTTCACAACAGTTACAATGTAGAATTATTAGTTATATTATTTGTGAATGTTGACAGAAATACGGTGCATCTATAGGTTTGTGTTTAAGTGAAGCAGCATGTGTGGGCAAATGCGAAGTGTGTGTGTTCAGTTTATGTGTGCATTCAATCACTGGTATGACCACAGTGCTGTGAGAGCCCACAAGTGTGTGTGTGAGAACAAGGGAGACAGTGTGCGAGCTTGACGTCACGTTTTCATCACTCGGATATTAATAACACACACGCCCACACAAATCCTTCACACACTTCACGCACACATACACAATACATGTGATGGAGCATGGGAAGAGGGCCGGGGGAGTGTGTGTGTGTGTGTGGCTTAAGTGAGAACAGATTTGGGCAGGGATGAGTCCTGTGAAGTGGGCTGAGTTTGTTTGTGTGTGTATGAATATAAGGTAATATTATAAAATAGACTGTAAGAAGTAGACTCCTTACATCATAATCCAAACAATACGTTGGAGTATATTGAGCTACGGTAGCGTGTGCAGTCATTGCTGCAGCGTTGACACCCTCTGGGAGCCAGGAAAAGTCCGAAATGACACAACATAGAAACAGTGTGAGGCCAAAACCCAACACTGACTCAGACCAGACGAACAATGCATTCCATCGTTTTTGGAAGGTGGCCGCTTCAAATTAGTGGTGTTCTGGAAGAGAGAGGAGGTTTCTTTTTCCAAAAACAGAGATCCTCTGACCTGTGTTGTCCTTAGATCTGGGCGCCTGGCGCTGTGGTGCTGGATGATCAAACGGACGGACGGACGGTGGGCGCGCTCTGGTGAGCAAGAATTCACCTCGTCATCTTAATAAAGGCTCATCAGTGTAACCAAGCGAAGCTAGCAGGGCTAGTGTTGCTAACCCAGCGACCCTGTGTTATCTGCTGTAGGCCTGAATACGGGGGAGAGTGGAGACCCAGGCCTGACCTCAGCTGGGCAGGAGGGGGGCGACAGGGTAATCTGTGACCCATCTTGAAGCCTCGATCTTGGGTGAGAGGGCCAGAGGTAGAAGGGAGGATGGGGGAGGGTGGGGGGTCTGCGGATGGAACAGCAGGCGGTCTCTTTGAAATGGAAGCCTGGGCAGGACATGAAGCGGACACGGCCAGGGAGGGGATGAACGGTGAGACAAGGAGCTATTCTTCTGGTGAGGGAGCTGGAAGAGCGGGAGGGATGCTTATCTGTGCGTGCATGCATGTATGTGTGTGTGCGCGCGTGCGTGTGTGTGTGTGTGTGTCTAAGATTACCGAGAAGCGAGCCACATGCGCTGACGGAGGGCTTTGCCGATGCCATTTCCTGCTGGCAGGGGTCTGTGTGAGTCAGTCTGGTAGGAGCGCAGTAGAAACAGCACCTGCGTACACACAAATACACATACACTTGATTTTATATGCTTGTGAAGACTATAATTTATTACATTTATACATGAGCCAGGGTCAGCCTAAATGACAAAATGTTGCTTGTTTAGTCATCCACTAAAAGCAGTCTACAGCCACGCTAGCTGCTCTGTGAGGCTGTTAGATACTGTTAGGAACCACAGCACTGGAAAAATTTAAATTTTGACCTGATGATGACGCTTGACTATAAGTTAGAGGATCCCTATATTTCACAAAGTTCGCAAATGTCTGCACCAAAGGTGTCACAGTAATTCATCCCTAGTCGTCAAGACATTTCGCTGTAAATCACAAATGTCAACCTTAAGGTGGCGCAAGAGGAAATGTCAAGATCACCATAGACATTACGATACTTTGTCTGGGGACCATGAATGCCTATACCAAAATATGTGCCACTCCACCTTGTAGATCTAGAGATATTTTACTGGATATGTGAACATTTTGACCTGGTGGTGGCACTACATGAAAAGTCAGTGGATCACTGAAGTCATTAGGATTCATCCTCTGGGAACCATGAATGTCTATACATATTCATAGAGCCATGCAGCTACCTAAGAACACACTAAGAGAAGTGTCATGGACTCATGAACTACAGAAACTGAAACCAGAAGGTTGACATCATGAGCATATTAACAATTCTATAGTACTGTATGTGTATTGGTGACATGATAGGAAAGTGGTTAGCACAGTCCATGAGCTGCTCGCTCTGAGTGGTAGACCACCTAACCACAGTAACTAATAAGAACCTGAGAAAGACACTGACAATGTACAGACTGAGTGACCATAGTGACCATAACCACCCGCACCTGACCTGACCCGCACAGCTAGCTGTCTCATTAGCTGGAGAGCTAATATCTGAAGGGTGTTTCTACTTGGATAGCACCATTTTTGTTGTGGTAGATGCCAGTTGTTTGTTGACATTAGTGGGAGTGAGGCAAAGCAATCGGAGTGCACAAAAACGTCACATCCTTTGGATTTTCGTGGAAAATCCAGCCCAGATCCATCACATCGAAATCAGTCCTGATATACCCAACGGACAAAGTTGGGGAAGGTCTCATTTTTTAAGTTCCATTACAACCCATTCACTCATTTGCTTTATTATTCTAACATATAGACCCCTGAAGATTAGGAATTGTGAAGGATTTTGTCTTAAGTGAATGATTCAATATCGAGCAAATATTCTAGATCTGCTCTGCATGTCACGTCACTACACATCACATCACATCACATTTTTCTATTTGTCCAAAACAGTTCACCTTAAATGTTATTTAAAAAGTTACTCTGTAAGTTTTCTTGCTCCTTGGCACACAACCCACATTTAGAGTTGTTTTTTTTAAATGACACTATTTCAAAGATAACCCAGAGGAATTTTGTATGACATTTAAAGTACTGAATTTGTAATTTTTGTTAAAGTAACCTCTGGTCACATTTGTTTCCTGCTGCGTTGTGCTAAACTCTCACTGGAAGTTTCAAGAGTTAATCTCAGATTGCAGTCTGAGCAACACAACCGCTAAATCTTGATGAATCTTTCCACACTGAACACAACAAAATCATGTCTGAAACCAGAATGTTTAGTTAAACGGTCAGAGACATGAGTCTGTTAACACTACTCAGTAATTTCACCAACTCTTAGACAATACACCTAAATTAGCTCTTAAAAGAAGGTAGTGTCCTCCCTTTAAACATGTTGCTAGCTCCAGAGAACCATCATTCCTCTCATTTGACCTCTGGCCCCTGTGGTGTAAATGTGTGTCTTGAGAGGATAAGTAAGGAAACAAATGCCTGCAGTAACACCAAGTCCAATGGTGATAGAAATTGTGAATAAATTCTCAAATGAATGATGACATTTCATTCTTTTCACTGTAGCTGATGTGACAGTGTGTGACTGAGCCAGTCTGTAGCAGGTGGACCGGTGGTTGGGAGTGTTCAAAGGCCAGGACACAGGCTGGCTGGCTGGCTGGCTGGCTGGGGTGTGTATTCTGGGCCTTGGTAAGTATACTCTTTAAGCCGGGGCCATGGCCACAGACCAGTAGGAAGCCATTCATTACGCTGTGCAGGGAAGGCAACATGGGGAAAAACCAGGCCGACCACGTAGCACCAAGCCTGGCCACTGAGTCCTGGCCTGCCCCTTCTCTTCTCCTGCAGTCTCCACGCCCAGGCAACACCCACTGGCTCACACAAACAACTTCCACACCCCTGGGTCCTCTTCCTTTTGCTGTCATTCTCTATGGGCTTTTCCACCTACAAGGAGCCAGTGTTAGAGCGGATTTCCAAACTAAATATTGAACCACTCCAAGTGATTCCACTGCTGAAAGACTGGTTCTGAGGGATCGGTAATCTTGAACCAGTCTCTGCAAATATTATTTAAGCTTCTAATTCACATCCATGAATCCCATGTGACTGACAAATCCAAGAATGTGTTTCCAATTCTGGTTTGAGCCCTGACCAGTTTTGACAGTTTTGCAGGTCAAGGCTCACCTATGTTGAAGTTTAACTTGCTAATTTACACTTTTGATTATTTGACATGTTGTTTTGATGCATCCTTTGTTTGAGAATGGACTGGAGTAGTCCATGATTGTAGCAGTGTCCCAACACCCTGTTTTTTCCATACTAAGTTACCAGACCACTCATTTAGAGCATCACTCTTACAGACTACTCTCAGTCTAATATCACTTTGCTCAATAATCCTGATTACCTACACTCAACCTGCAATATCACACCCTGTTTTGATGCAGAGTGTGAGCCAATTTTATTGTACTGAACGCAAGTCTGACCAAACCTTAAGCCAACGAAAAAATCTGCTACATTCTGGCCGCTGCTTGACAACATTATGTCGAGGGCAGGGTATTGTTAGCATATAAACCCAACATAGTTCTTGCAACAAGTAAGATCATGAGCAGTGGGGATCATTTTTAGGCTTGATTTGAATAAAAACTGGGAAGTTACAAAAAAGGTCAAAGGCCAGATGTGGCCTTGGACAGAGTACTAATAAAAAGGTAAGAAGGATGAATTTGGTCTATGTGTGATCAACAATAATCATGTCTGCAAGTTGCAGGACCACCACCTAAGATAATCATGTCAAGTTTTCAGGCTTTTGCTTGCAGGCTGGCAAAACTCATAAACCACATTATGTGATTATCAATGCTTGTTGGTATGCTTTGTGTTTATTGCTGGGAGAGCCATTACATCTAGTTATGAAGTCAGTTGACTCATTCAGAAGCACAGGCCTGCTGATTAAAAGGTTGGTTCAGCAGCAGTACCAGTGCCAGCACTGGTTCCAGTGTAAGAGGAAACCTTGTGTCTTATTCCCTCTCCCTGCACTCTCCAGCTACACCTCATCCACCGGGCTGGGAAGTCCCTGCATGGGAGGCTCAACCGGCTCAATCCAGCCCAGCATGGAGAAAACCGGAATATTTATAGAAAATGCTGCCTCCCTGTTCCTCCTCCCAAAGACAGAGTACAGAACTACACCCCATGTGGGAGGCGATGCTGGGATTGAATCAAACTCAAATGAATGGGAGATGATAAGACAGTAGCACAGACACTTGGTTCAGGCTGATTTTTGTATTTTGACCGATTAACCTCTGTGTCTGAATGAGGCTTTTTTTTGTATTTGTTACGACTGTTGTCAGTGTAAAGTACTATGCATAGGATTGTCCTGCTACAACTTCTTGTGTAAGAAATGAATGAGTTAAATTTCAGTATGTCCTTCAGACTGTACTATAAAATATATGTTTGAGAGAATGTCAATTTAATATCAGTTTCACTTTGATACATTTTAAATTTTAAATAGTCTCTGAATTTTATTTAAACATAAGTATTTGTGACCAGACTGAAACTGACTCACTTTTAGAAGCAACAGCATAACTTAAAAATGCAATTATGTAATTGATGAAGACTTTTAAAGCTTAAAACACAATTTTTACAGAGCTGAAAGCCTTTATAAGCCTCAACCTTGGGTAATGTTGTTCAGAATATTAGGTTTCTGTGTATTTTATTGAGATTTTTTCATAGTCTGACTTGACAACCAAATTTGTAATATTTACAAAATTTTATGGAGACTCATGATCTCGAATCTATTTATCATTAATTTTTCATTAAAGGAGGATGGTTTTGGCAACTTGGGAGCAGCAGAGCAAGCTGTTAACACAACTCTGAGTTGCCCAGTTGTTGTGGTGAAGAGGTTAGCAAACGATTGCCTATATACACATCCACATTAGCATTGTTTGAAGTTGTTTTTGGCCATATGACAAATGTGCTGTGCAATACTCATTCTAAACATGTACCTCTGTTTTAGTCTCTTAGAGGAAATAATAAAATTACAGCTGCTAAATGCTCCACTATGTTCCCAAGGTAGTTGCTAACTTTGTGTGTCTGTCATTTGAGGCTGGGCAGGTAATGTACAGGAGTTTTATCAGAGCTGCCTGTGGCTGCTGCCAGAAACAAGGTTGATGAGAAAGATGAGACAATGAGATGAAAGATGCTAAAACGCTCAGTAGAGGTGAAAGAGACTGTAGAGTTGGGTGATAAATTGCCAGTGGATTGGTCATTATGAGCTACCTCTTGTGCATCAGACATTTTCATTTGATTCATTGTTGACATAATATATTGATTAGTGCAGCTTTAACTCCCTAATATTCTCTCTACTTTATGACCATATTAGTACAATGAACCCCCCCCTTGTGCTTTGGGTTGCAACTTGTATGAAGCAAAAAAAGTTGGTGAGGCAGTGCTTAACATGAAAAATATCAAAACGTATTTGTACGCCTTGTTTTCTTGTGAGACGTTTAACTACTTGTATGTGTGTGTATTTCTGTGTGTGAGTGTGTGTTGCAACAAGTCTTACTCCTCTTTTTGGCCCGGTAAAAATAGTGGTGGTGGATGTGAGGTCCCTTCAGACTCTGTTATCAGCCTGCCCTGCCGTCCCTCCCACTGCCGCAACCACAGACTGACCACACGCTGTAGCGAGCATGCACATGCACAGCATGCATGCACACACATGCATGCATGCACACACACACACACACACACACACATAACAAGTGCAAATAATTGCACGCCAATTCAATGCTCAGTCTAGTAAAACACATGCACAAAGAAACATATAAATCGGCTTTCACATAAAACCAGATAGAGGTTAGGCAAAGTGTGGACGCGCCCAATTAGGCAGAAAGAGATCCCAATAAAGACAGGCTAAATTTAAAAAGAAATAAACACACTTTGTTACTCCACATAGCTGGATTTTTGCACCAAAAAAAGCATGCATGTGCCCTCTAGACACCAAGTCATACTCCCTCACGTATATGCACATAGGCGTAACAACCAAGCAATTTAGTGGTGTATGTCTGTGAATGCATGCAAGGACTGTATAACGAGAGTTTATCTTTGTCGCTGTTAGAAAAGTGCATCTCAACTAGCCCCCAGGGAGCTGTTTGTTATTTCCATTATGCCCTCCAGGCGGGCATGTATTTTTGTACTGGGAGCATGAGCTGTGCATGTGTGTTTATGTGTGTATGTCTGTGTGGATGCGTGACATTCAGTAGAATGGGCCTCTTGTCATCACTCCCGCTAGTGTCTGTTAGGTCAGTAAAATGTGAGCCACCTCAACGACAGTAATGTAATGCAGGTGTCAGTTAAGGTTCACTTTCTTCATCACAAAACTGAAACTGCATTGACATAATGACAGAGCCTTTGTACTTTACATTCAACGAAAAAACAAAAAAACAGTTAAAAGATCTTCCAGTTTTTAATTTTAACATCCAAAACCATATTGGTGCACAGCCATCCAACAGCCCAACCGTTACACCATGGATCAGCCTACACAGTTTTTTTTTTTTTTTTTTTTTACAATATTGACCGTGGCAACTCAACAACAGTATGTTGGAATGAAAACCTACTTGTAACCACACTCAAACATGATCTGTACACAGTATCTCAGAGAACAAACATCAAATATAGAATTATCCTAAGAAAATAATTGAAAGCTGCTAAACAGTAGAAGCTTCCCCGAGCTGATGACGCTGACATTTATTTATTTATAGAGTTCTGACATGTTCTCACAAACTTTGTTCCGAACTCATACTTTTAGCAGACTTAAAACCAGTGCAAAAAAAGATTTGATTTTGTTTTATTGTGAGAACTGCATTGAGGCTAACAATAATTATTTTTTCATATCTCAATACAGAAACTTGAGGACAAATTCAAAATGTAGGTGGCAAAAACAGACTCCAGGACAGCTGCAGATTATACTTCATTCTTGCCCTCAGTAATTGTATGACAAATTGTTCAAGGTTTCCATTCAAGAGTCCACTTACTAGCTCTGTCTGGGACTTTAAACCACATTTCTTGGTCTTCATCAGCAGTTAGAGTTTGCTCAGCTGTCATCACATGACGTGAGTATGGTACTTACGTCATGTAACCTCGCTTTCATTCTAACTTTACGGCTCCATATTTTTTTCATTTCTAAACTTGTAGTCTTTGGCCCCAACCAATATTACCACAAGTGACATCACTTGAGTGATGTAGTAGTACTCCCCAAGACTTGTAAATACACTTGATGGGTTAAGTCGAGGAGTTCCTCTTTAATGCAATGAAAATATGGAAAGTGTCCCCAGCATGGCAGACTTCCTTATGTGGCTCCACCAGCATACAAAACTTTACTCTATAACTTTACAACTTCAACACTAAAGTGTGACATGGGTATCATACACCTTATAATCCCCTTGGAAGATACTTGTGTTATAAGCAGCACGGCTGGTTCAGCTCTGAGGGTTTTCTCAGAAAGTCCACGCAGACCACTGACCAAAAGAAAATTACTAGAAGATAGATGGGAAGAATTCGGAAAAAACACCACTGCTTCCAGAGAAAGAGAAGCTGATGCTCCTGTTTCACAAGCCTCCTTCTCCTCGGTCTCATTTAGCCTCTGTTGTGGAAATACACAAAGGATTACATCCGTCAAGTTGGCTCTCCTCAAACCACCACAGGCCGCAGCTTTAATACTTCTGGCCCATACCAGGCTTTGTGGGCCAGGGCTGTTGCTGGCGCGTGTGAAGAGCACAGTCCAGCGTCGGGTTGGGTTAGTGCCGGTCTGTCCGATGGGCTTGTTAAGCTCAGTTCAGGTTATATCAACAAAGGTTTGGGGCACATTGGAGTGATTGAAATGATTCCTGTGTGTTTTAAGATTCTTTATCAAAGACAAGGCCCTTACTCAGGCCATCCAGAGGAGATGACTGCCTCCAGATAAACTGATAAATCAGGCTCATATTGACTTTGCATTAAAAACTGGATATCAGACAGTAAGTCTTATCTGATTGTGACATTTTGATATGCAATGATTATTTAACTTTAAATAAAGAACTTGCATTAAGTATAGTATTATCGAATATCACTAGAGGGTCTGTCTGTGAAGGCCTAGTCACAACATAATTTAGAATGGTGAAATTTCACAGCAAAATCAATTTATTTCAGTGGAATTGAAATGAAATACAATCAGCAGATTTTGCTAATGGGGGAAAATTAAATCTGTGAGACCCTTTCCTGTTCAGATCAAATTTGAAGAACTTTGACACACAAATTTGCACCACTGACCAATAGCAAACCATCTTGTGCTGACTTTTGAGGGAGAGGAGAGCCGGAAAGTCCAAAACAAGTGAAGGCATACTTTGGGTTCCAACATCCACTTTTATAGAGTTGCGAGATGGGAGGAGCAGCTGTTGTTATTCCCCTTTCTGTATTAGCATTTTAAATTTTCCTAAAACGATGTCCTCAATGTTAGTTCACGCAGAAACACTCTGGATTCTTGGATAATTTTAACAATCATATCGATTTATGTTATGGCCATCTGTTTTAATTATTTCACTCCTCATCTCTGTTTGAGGCTAGCAGCTTGAGGCTACATTAGCCGCTACTAAAATAAGACACCCGAATCTCTGACCAAACTGTAGGTCAAGTTGCATTGTGGGTAATGTAGGTGTCTTGAAAAGGAAGAATATATAAATAAAAAAGACAATGTGTCATGTTCTGCAGCATCGATTTTGATTCTTTGTAAAAGAAACAACTGTCCATCGTGAGTCCAGCCAAGCTAAATGGGCTGAGTGCTCTTAAAGGATTTCTGCTCAGTGAAGCATTTTGAAAAAGCTTCAAACATAAGTAAAGGAATAAGAACGGAGGACCACACATATTCATTCCACACTGTTTAATTCAGTATACAACTCAACGTCCTGTCCGCAGTGACCCAGAAGAAGTGCAACATTAGAAAGAATAAATTGGGGTTGGATGGAACCATTTTCATGTCTGTTGCTATCAGACTTCTTTACAGTGTGTGAGAAAGTCAGCAGGGTGGTACTGCCTGTCTCAGTAGCTGTGATGGTTCCCAGCTCCACACTTGGCCCACTAACAGTTGTTCTTTGACAATAACAGAGGAAGTAATTTCTCCCTCGAGCAAAAACATCTGCTACCTGTTAAACACACACCCACACACACACACTGAAGCATATTAACATACATTAGGCATTTCCAACGGCTAAACACAATGTCCTCATCATCTCAGAATAAACACAAGTACACAAACCCAAGTAGATTCAGGCACACACAGTAGTTCTTACACTCTGTTTGCTGATTTTATTTTAAACATCGTATCTCACCATCATACACGATTGCAGAGCATTTTACACACACACACACACGCTCCACAGCGTGCATAGCTACTATCTCCTCTATCAGACTGTGTGAGATGCTCCCCTCCACACGTACGCTGCAGACTTCTATCTCTGTTTTACTATGTTTAGACCACTTCACCTGCATACGACTCTACAACCACTGCTAATGACAGTCCTGGCCCCATCCCACAACTAAACACGCCTTACATATCTGCCTCCATCATCTCCATGATGCCCCCACCCACCTACACACCTGCTATCTATAGCCTGGTTACAGACCATCCTTACAGATATACACCACACTATCAGGACTCTTGTCAGTAACTTGGAAATCCCATTGAATCAAATGTTTTTGGTCCATGTGTTACACTCTTGTGGTGAATCTGTTTGATGTCAGGAAAAAAAAGGAACTGTTGTATCATAGAGGGTATGACCCACACTGGGAAGTAACATCAACAACATTGTGAAAGAAATTGGAAAATGAAAAAATAAATCGCACGTAACCTTTCGTTTCACACAGTTCACATATTTTCTTTTATAGGCTGTAAATGGTGTATTTAAAGAATCTTAACAGTTGTTTTTCATTTTGGTCATCCTTTCTTCATTTGGCCTCAAAGCAATAAAAACTGGAGAAACTGAAAGGTTTGCATGCCTTTCACGTATATTATATATATATACATATATACATGCAGTATATATACAGAAGATGGCTAATACCGCCATTGGGTAATACAGAACTAAGGTGACGTTTCAGATTTAAGAGTTATTGAAACTCTAAGAGGTCATCAAGTAGGAGTTTGTGCCACACTAGAAGTTTTACATTCTACTTATTTGGTCAGGGGTGAGATGCTTCACTCCTCACAGTTTTTAATGAAAATGAAAGATAACATTTACATGTTCCTTTTTACATAATTCTGTTAAAGATGCCACCATCTGCCTGTTTTTTTCTGAAAACACCAGTATTTGCTGTTGCGAGATCTGTAGATAGACTAATTTAGATCATCAAGTACAAAATGTTTAGATAAAAAGGATTTAATAATGGTCCTTGTCTGAAATGTATGCAGCACACAGTAACGGACTATAGCAACAATAGGATATGAATATGAATGGGGCAAAAGAAGGATAAAATGGGATATTGCACAGGATCATAAAGCTGAATGTTAGACAGATGATCACAAACAGTGACGTAGAACTATAAGAGAAGAGTGATCCAGTAAAGCTTAGAAGACAGTGTGTGAGGTAAAATGGGCTGGTGGAAGGAAAAAGGAAATTAAATGCCAGAGGAAGGGCTGCAGGCAGTAGTTATGCTATATCCCATACAGACATGTTTATGTCTGTGTGTTTGTGATCTCTCATCTCTCCTCTGCAGGAGAAGAGAAACAGTTTAAAGACAGAGTCCACAGAGATGACATACAAACAGGGCTTAAACCACAGGGTCAAATTCATCGTGGTGGGTAAGGTTGTCAGGCTAGCAGCTTTTATTGAGACACTATTGAGACTTTTATATACTGTAGATACCATTCAGTCCAGATCAGTGGACTATTCAGCAGGTCATTAGGATTTCATCTGTGTCTTCTTGTGTGTTGAACTCTCAGTATGTAATAATTCATTCTGGTCATTTTTCCTCTGTCATTTTAAATTATAATTTGTCATTTTTAATTTTAGTTGTGTGTCTGTTATTGTAAACAGAGTGATTATTTCAGTTCAGGCCAGCTTCTTTTTTGTCTCATGCATGTTTTTATTAGCCATGCTAGCAGCTGTAGGAATGCAAATGTCAGTCTGTCCACCAGTTTGTTCCAGACTAGAATATCTCAGCAACTATTTGATGGATTGCCATTAAATACTTTACAGACATTCATGGTCCCAAGAGGATGAATCCTCTGACTTTTCCTCTAGCACTACCATGAGGTTAAAAATTGTGGTTCAGAGAAATATCTCTTGCCAACTATTTGATCGATTAACATTAAATTTGTTTTCGATATTCATGGTCCCAAAGTTTTTACTCTTTCAGTGAAATATCTCAACATATACTTGATGGATTGACATCACATTTTGTACAGATATTCATAGTTTCCAAACAATGTATTCTAATGACTTTGGTGATCCCCTGACTTTTCCTCTAGCGCCACCACAAAGATGTGATTTTTGGTTATTATTGAAATATCTCACGACTTACTGGGTGCATTGCTGTGAAATTTGGTACACATATTCATGGTCCCCAGAGGATGAATTAAAAACTTTGATCCCCTGATGTTTCATCTAGCATCATCATAAGGTTAAAATTTCTGCTTGTTCAATACTTTGATTCGTGACCTAATATGCTAAACTAAGATGGTACAACATTATGCCTGCTAACCATCAAGATGCTAGCATTGAGACTGTGAGCATGTTAGCATGTTGTTAGAGATGTCTGTAAATCAGTAAATACATTTTTGAGCATCGCAACCCCCACAAAATGACTTGTTTCACTATCAGAATTTGATCCATTCGGTCCAATCACATTTTGAAAGTCTAGAAGAGCCACATGATTGAACTGTTTTATCCTCATTGAAGTTAACCAGAGCACTAAACCAGAATTTAGCAGTCTCGGCTGGTGGAAGTTCCTGCTGAGCATGCTCCATGGGCGCATTGGGCGCATTGGGCGCATTGGGCCCATAGAGCATGTGCAGTATGTTTTCAGCAAGTGGCATTTTTGGCTTCATGCGCCACTGAGCAACTTTCATAGGAATGAACTGGGCCCCACCTCCCACGTTGTATCCAGTTCTCTTTATATATCCAAGAAGTACAACCTCACAGAGCCACTATTGTTGCTGTAGACTCTTAATCTTGTTGATGCAGCAATTCCTTTAATCTAACATAAATTTCTCTTACAGGGGAGACAGTAAACCATAACAACAAAATACATGATGCTAGGTCATGTGCTCAAGGAAAATAACAGTGTACTGGAAAGGTGTTTTGATTCATATAGTCCCAGCTTACTGTGTGCAAAAGTGTTGAATCCAAGGAACATAAATTAGTTGTGACTAATCATTCCATTCATTCTATTATTTATTCTATTAAGTAGTTTACGTGTCTTGTTGTCTTTGGTCAATTTCTTCTGTCTGTCTTGTCTTTGGCTACCTTCTTGTCATGCTAAGTGTTTGTATGAATTTGGCAGAAGAAGACTTTCAGTAAATGTTCACCATAATTTGCACCTTTGGAAGAAAGTTTTATAATGTTTGTGTCCTGAGTTGTGCCTTTGTGTCTAGTCTTACACTCACTAAATTGTAGATGTAAAATCATATTGTTGAGTTCACTTGAACTACTGTAAGTGTAGACAAATCTGCAGCATGAGGTAGCTAATGGCACAGGCCACACACATTACATAAGACAAGACAGAAAGGATGAAAACGAGGCACAAAGGACACATGACAGGACAAAGAAGCTACCTTATGTTACAACATCCATTACATAAGACTCTAAATTACACAGAGAAGGGCAAAATATGATCTCACCCTTTTATGCGGGAAGGAAAGACAGGGACACAAACACAATGAGTGAGGAAAAAGTAGTAGCAGGAGGGGGGGGGGGGGCAAGACAGAGAGAGAGGGAGAGAGAGAGACAGGAGAGAGCAGTAGGAAGAGGAGATAGTGAAGACATTTTGAAAAGGAGACAGAAGTAGAGAAACACAGAGAGGAAATAGATGGAGATGGATGCGAAAAGACAAACGCAGGAACAGATCTGGAGACATCTGGGGAAGCTCCACACATGGCCGCCATGACAGGAAAAGCAAACTCAAATCCACTCTCCTCCTGAAATCTTCTCTAAGCCTTTAAGAGGCCGACCTCCCCTCCTCCCCCTCACCATCCTTGCCTTCATCCCACAACAGACCTCCCTGCAGTCCAGACCGCTATCAAACCGTAAGTGCTCCATCAAGGAGAAGGCACAGGTCCTGAAGAAAACGATGCAGTTTTCATTCTTTGTGTTGACCCCTCGGCTCGGTTCCTCCCTCACCGACCCCATCAGTGTCGTTCAATAAAAGGCTTGGGAAACTCCCTCTCCTCTTTTCCTCCGCATGTGTTGATATTACCGGCAGACAGTTTGGTTGTGTTTGTCAGAGTGTGATGACAGAACTAAACACTGGTATTTACCCAGCGATAACCGCCTTGTCTGGACAGGCTCTGTGTGGAAACTGAGTGTGTGGGACTCAGAGCAAATGTGTGTGTGTGTGTATACGCTGAAGCTCGATGCTCCATATCTATAATCTTTGTGTGGGTATACGCTATCGTAACTTCATGGTAATTGAATTTTATATTTTGTCTTGGCCTGTCAAGTCCAATTGTGAAGATTTCATGTTTTAACTTGAATTAAAGGATTATAAACTCTATAAACTGAGGGCAATCAATCCTGAGAAACATTGTAAATACAAATACAAGGCTGCTATTTTTTGTTTTAGTTCTGAAAGATTTATATTTTGGGAAATGACACAAGAACTGATGAGAAACTGTTGAGTATCATAGGAGAGTGTGAGAGTGCTAGATAATCTATATCATAGCATGCATGTGAACTGCATATTTTAGTACAGCTTTATAACTGCTCAGTAATGACATGCATTGATTAAAAAAACATAATAACAAACATGTTTAACAGATTGACTCACATTCACAGTGACTGAAAGACAGCCCTGTCAGGACTGGGTGAAACACTGATGACATATTTGAATGTTAATATTTTGACCAATACATGCTCACAGTGAAGGTTTGAGCAGTTTTACTATGAACGGACAGTAAGAAGAAAAAAAGAAAAATATGGAAGATGTAGACAATATGATCTGTTTGTGTTCTGCTGCCAAGTTCAGTTTGATTTCACAGTCCTAATAAAGACTACAGTTTTAGCCAGATGTACTAGTGGTTACTCCAACAATATTAAAAGAAGCTCACTACAATTTATAACAGATCTTTTGATAGGAGCCACGTGAGACATTGAACCGTAGAACTGCTCAAACTGCAGATGGTTCGGGGTTTGATTCCATCACTAAACAAACACTTGTGGTCATTTACGGCACTCCAGATTAAAGCCTCCACTGAATGTTATATACAGTATATACGAGTGTGTTGGTTTATGTTGGTGTGCGTGTGGGAGCAGACCTGCAGCAGAGTCCCATGGATGTGATTGTGTTGGATTTTGGGTCCGGGCTCTGGAGGAAGTTCCTGCAGCAAGGAGTGAACGGTGGACGGGACCTGAGTGACCAGTACGAAGGGAACCAGGGCCCGAGCCGCCATCTCTCTGGTCCGGTACACAGCTGAACGACCGCATCTGCAGAACACACACACACATGCAGAGCAGCAACCTTAGTGTCATGTAGCTGCTTTGTTATAATCTTTTAGTCTTGCATCGTCATTGCATTATGTGTTTGAGTTAATAGACAAAGTTATAATGTCTCACATTATTAGAAGTTATAGGTCATTATTATTATTATATATACTGTTCACTTTGACTTATTTTACAGCTCTGACCTTGCTATGAAAAATAATCTAATGTGTGTATTATCTAGAGCTGACCCCTAATAGTTGACCAAGTTTTCATTAGCCAGTTAGTCGCACAGGAAAAACTCCAAACTCCTCCATTGAGGAGCTGGACTTTGCCAAAATTAGATCAAAACCTAGTATATGGAATGAAACGCTAGAGGTCGACTGTGATAACAGAGGCACTGATTCCTCTGGAAATATCTGTCAGCTTCGGCACTTTCCTGCTGGGAAACCACCGAAAATGAAAGACAGGAGGATTTAATGGAGCGTACTGATACACAGGACTGAAAAAAGTAACTCAATCTCCTTGCTGGTTGTTCTGACAAATCAAAACCATTTTCTGATGCCCCAAAAAATAGATATTTAAATGATTAAATTAATATCATAAACGTGAGATGACTAATGGATTCAACTAACGACTATTAGTTGACTAAGGGGCATCCCTAGTGTTATCATTATTAGTTGTCATGATTATTTTGTACTCCAGCTGCATTACATCATGGATAAATTCTTGAGTTAGGAATGATGACCCATCACTTCTTTGTTTTGGACGGTTATTTTTATGCAAAAGTTATGTAATATCTGCATCTTTCTTCCTCTCTCTCTCTCTCTGTTTCTCTCCCTTACTGCAGCGGAAAAGATCAGAGTCCAAACAGCTCTGAGGCCAGAAGCTGACTGATAAACCTCAAATCCAACATTTTCAAATCATTACCTAACCAGGCCCACACAGATCTCTCTCTCTCTGTCCTCTTCTCCTCCTCTCGCACACATTGTCATTTACAGTATGCACGGGTGATAGAGTTTGTGGCCAGTCACCCTGAGTGCAGGCTAAAATTAACCTTGTTTACAAGCTGATAGTCTTTCCTTCTCCAGTGTCATAACACTACCATCACTGACAGGAGGGAAGGACATGACCAAGACCTGAGTGAGATGAGAAGCCCGGTGTTTGTCTATATAGTGTTTTTCTCCTGGCAGAGAAGCGCTGGCAGGGTGCTGGAGGAACGCTTCATCCCAGTGATCCCAGCGCTTTTTTGATGAAGCGCTGTGCAGTGGGTTTTGTTCCTATGACAACAAAATCTTGACAATATATTACCACTCTAACTGCTGCTGTGTGATAGACTAGCATCACCCCTGTGCTTTTTATTATCTATTTGTTATTCTTAGGCTACTATTCTTAGGATCCTATACTGGTTGCCTGAAAAGGAGCGACAGTGACACCGGTGCCTTTCTGAAAAGTTCAGAGATTTTAAACTAGAAGCGCTTGGTGCAGTCGCACAAATAAGGTTGAATGCTCTGAAAAAAGACACTAGGTGCAGCACTTTTTCTCTGGGCTGTCACATGCGACCGCATACGCTCTCTCTCCTCATTAGGAACAACTGAAAAAAGACACTGACGCTCAGAAAAAAGCTATATGGACTCAGCCTGAGTCTCTGCAGTAAACCTCTGGGGGAAGTACAAAAAATACAAAAAAAAAAATCAATTTTAAATTGCACATTGTAAACATTTTATTGCCATAAATACCATTATTTATTACTATTCATTACTATTGTATAATGAAAAGTATAAAATGTGCTGTTTAACTCCAGAAAAATGTATTTAAAGTAACAAGGAATTCAAGCTATACTATGATTTAAATAGAGTGTGTATCGCTGTCAGCTGCCGAGTCATTCTGATATTAACACAATTTTGAAATTCTACACATAATGGCTACTAATCAATCTAATCATGAGATGAATGACAGAAATCTCAACTACATTTTAATACCTTGATATGGAGGCTAAATAGTGGCAAGATAGTATTACAGTATGAGTTATACTGTGCCTTTGACATCCATAGTCAGTGTTTTCAAGTACTACGATACATTTCATGGACTAAGATTACTGCCTTTAACACATACTGGTGTTAAATCTATGAATCTATCTATGCAATCGATTTTGGCACAACTTTTGCTGCAGAAAACAGCAACATCTTAAAGCAATGCAACATGAAATGATCCAGATGTATTGTATGTATGACATTTACTACTATTTTATATATTATCTATTCTTCAAAATAAAACTGAACTGCACCTTATTAAAATTGAGGATGAAAATTGAATGAAAAGTGTATATGTGCAGTGAACAGTGTATATGTTGTGTCCTACATATATAAGATGTATACATATAAGCAGAGGATACAGCAATTACATGCATGCCTGCAGAGCAAAAGTCAAAGGAGGACAAAAGGTGTGTGTGTGTGTGTGTGTGTGTGTATGTTGCAGGCTGTTTATAGTGTCTGAGATGGCATTAAAGATGGATGTTGAAGTCAAAGAAGCGGCTCGGCTCCGCTGTGGAAAATTCAGCGAGAGGTTCCAGTACAACGTGAAACGCCAATTCATCACCGCAACGGTATGCAGAGATGAAAAGGAAGCTTGCTTTTGCGGCTTTGGCATAAAGGAGGGTGAGATATGTACACAAGCCCACGTTTGTGTACGTTCCACATCTTAAAATTATTTGCACACGCCGCTGTTGTGTGCGAGAGAGACAAATAAGAAGATAAGAAGTTGGACGCAGTGAATAAAAAAAAGACAAGCGTGGAGATAAACAAAGAGGGGGCTGTTTGGACCAACAAGTCAACTGTCAACAATTGCTTTTCCACCTGCTGTTCACATGCCTCCCCCCCCCACACACACACACACACACACACACACACCGACCTATGGCCAGACAGACAAACCAAAGCCCATGTATCAAACACAGACAACAGTTTGCATTCCTGAGCTCTACACACATGTACACGTGTATTTCTGTGCACAAACGCGCACACACACACACACACACACATCTAATGACCAAAATGTCCATTCCTCACTTTCCACCCCTCCCAGCCCCCATTTGGGGCCCATATGTTAACTATCTGTGCTAATTTGTCCCAATGAAACTCTTTTGCAAAAGGAAATGACAGTTTGGAAGGGTGTAATTTTAGAAACAGGGCCGTCCCTTGTGGGGTCAGGAGGCAGACTGTTGACTGGCATGGACGGGACTCATCTGGGCCTCATTTTGGAGAGCTGGTAGAATAGTTTCCTCCGGAGAGACTGTAGCATGTTGGATAAACAAGCCCGAGCAACAAGGTTTCTGTCACTGAGGAATGGAGGAAGTTAGGAAATGAAGTTAGCAAGTCAAATAAGTTTGTTTCATTCATTCGGACAGAATGTACAGCAGAGACCTGGACACCTCACAAAAAACCCCCACATCATAGTTTACTGTCAAAGCATCTGTGTAGAAAAATTACAGGCTTTGGAGACCCCCCCCCCCCCCCCCCCCATTATTAGCATAAAAAAAGCCCATCCCTCAACTAACCACAAAATTTCATCTGTCATCTGCTCACTTCTGCAAAAGGTCTCAAAATTATAAATTCACACTGTACATGCTGACAGGAAATGTGTGAATATGTCTGCTTAGACAGACACCCATTGTAGTATAAAACTGCTGTCCATGTCAATTTGGAGTATATACAGGCCTTATGATTAATAAAAACATTTTGATTACTGATTAATCGTTTTGTCGATGAAATGTCAAAAAAGTCTCAGGTGATGTCAAAGCATACTGTGTAGAAAATTACAGGCTTTGGAGACGTCCCCATTAGTAGCATAAACATCCCTCAACTAACAGTTCACCTGACAAAATTTCGTCATCTGTCCACCTCTGGTCCAAAAACAGAGGGTTGACTGTTATAAAATGCTCGTTACAAGCAGGATTAAAAATATGCAAACACTCTCAAGTTGCTACTTTGACAATTAAAGGTACCCTTGGTCACTAGTAGCGGTATAGAGCAATGTTTTTAAAGCGGGTTCCAGTTTTGTTTGCAAGTCATGCACAAGGACAAACGTGCACTCGCAGCAGCAGAAGTGGACACAATTCCACATTCACACTATTCTACAGTCAGTGGTGGTAATGTGCCAAGAAATGTAGCGATGTGCCAGAAAAGGCTAGAAAGAAGGAAACCGCAAGCTAGTCCAGCGTGGATGTAAACAAAGCCGGTTTTAAAATGTTTTAAAAGTCGGCTCAGCAAATGTTTTACAAGGAAGGAAATGGACTCAGCATGTTTGTTAAGACCTCAATATACACAATGCCTTTGGTCCAAAACTCTGAATGTAAAGTTTATTTAGTTTGGTGCTTCACTGGCCTAGATATGAAAAGAATAACATCTAACATCATTTAATTTAATGACAATGCTGAACTACTGCAGGTACTTTTAAATGCTGGTGGGCCCAAATTGCCACTTAAGGTACCGTATCAGTTTACATTTTGAAAGTGAATTGTGGAAAAAGTCTTTTAGTTTTTTTGCGTGTGGCTCAGCGGAGGCAGTAAGGAGGTTCAGCCGCTGTTGGCGAGTCCAGCTTTCTCTCAGCATTTCTTTATAATTTGTCACTGTCTTCTGTCAGCGTCCGTGCAAGACAACAACATTATAATAACATGAGCAGTGAGGGGAAATATACGGCATCTCAGTCGGGAAGGAAATGACAGTCCTCCCTTTTGAAGCCTCGTTGTAAAATTTACGGGCATTACCGTGCCCTTTCGAAAAAAGAAATGAGATATGAGACGGTGAGGACGGGAAAAAGAAGGAAGGGAGGCAGGGAGGGTGAGAAGAGATGCCTGGACTGGATATCACAGGACATAAATCACAGCACTCCGAGGCTTTGCCTTTACATCAAAGAGAGAATGAGGGAAAACATGAGAGTCTGGAAGAGAGACAGTGGAGGAGATAAGAAAAACTGTACACCACATATAAAGATGTCGAGGGCCTGGATGAAGCGCCCATCGATCATCATAATAAATGTGTCTGCTGATCATCCTCCTCCTCCTCCTCTTTGTCGTCATCGTCATCATCATTCTCCTCGTCATGATCCGTGCAGGTGTGACGCATGCAGAGGCCAGGCGGCGAAGGAATGTAAAAAATCTAGTGGCGGGGGAGGAGGGGGGAGGGGGAGGGGGGTATGAAGATAAAATGCTTTGTGGTGTGATGGAGGGATATAGGAGAAGAGTTATTGAGCGTGATGCTCCATCCTGTCAACAGAAGAGGAGCTAAGCTACAGCTAATCCTTGAAGGTGGGTTCAGATCATATGGAGGGGAGGAGGAGGAGGGGGGGGGTGACAGTCGTAGACCTCGTCAGACACGTCCGCACACGCCTGGGGACCATGGGTTGTTGGGGGGGTGGGGGGATGGGAGGGTGGTACAGAGAAATACGACCGGAGCCAGAGAAGTTGGGGCTGGGCTATATTTAACATCTCCAACATGTGGGCTTCATTTGGGTGAATGTGTGCGCTGCATAACTTCTCTGACAGTCGAGCAGCGAGTCAGTACTCAGCAACGACCTGTTAACTGCACCCAGAAGAGATGGATCTTTAAGAAAATCACTTTAAAATCTTACTAATGTACTGATTTGTTAAATTAAAAAGTGTGGTTAAATCAGTAAACAAAACTAGGAGTAAGTGATGTGGTAAAATGTGTGCATTCTTTAGGCTTCAGCTCTAAACAGTTGTTTACTATGTTTACAACCCTGCCAGTCTGTGATCCTTTTACACCAAAAGGAAGAGAGGCAAATGTCATATTGTTGATGAGCCTGGTGTTGACAGCAACTTCACTCTCAACTTTCTATTTGTCACTTTCCAACCACAATCTCATTCAAACAGGATGCCCAGAAGATATCTCGGTGAGAGTTGAGCCGTGTGACTCAACTTTGAGATTGAGGCGAATAATACGGGTGTTTTGTTCTGTAAACACGAAGTTTAGATATCAAGGATTCTTAACAGCATCATACAGATTCATATTGAAACCACTGAAGCTTGGTTCTTGGGAAAACCATTTGTCTAATATCTGACTGTTTATAAAGCTTTTCATATTTATTGTTGGTATTTAAGCAAGTAGTTGCAAAAAGTTATTTCATGTAAGCAGACACACTTTAATGAGCAGAATCATGAAAAAGGATTGCACTAAATGTAGAGATTTGCCAGTTTTGCAAACTAAATTTGACAGTAGTAGGTGATCACATCTGAATAAAATAAAGTGGCTACATTTAATAAGGACCTATTCAGCGACTCTTCTCCCTCCGGAGAGCGAAGATATTCCGATCAGAGGAGCGCACAGTTAGCTGAAGTCATGTTATGGTCTCTAGAAGTCATCAAAACTTTATGCTACATCATTCTACCAAAAATCTAAATGTCCACTCACAAAGCACCATACATTATACTAACAATATAGTGAGTATAATACAGTACTGACATCTCACCCATGTACTACCGACATTTACAGACACATGTACATGCACACACGGCGCTCGAGCAGTTATCTAAAATCGTCAGTAGAACATTCCAGCCTCAAGGTCTTAACACACACACAAACTCAAGAGAGCGCACACAAACACGACTGTCTGACTTCCAGCGCTCTCATCCTTCCACTCCACCCTCTCCAGCTGTAAAAATACTGCGTTTAGTTCGACAGATTATCGTCTGACAGGAGAATTTAAAGAAGATGCTGTTTCTTATCTCGCCTTCATACATAAGACCACAGTGATTCAAACATGGAAAAGATAATCTGCTCATGTCATGATGTGACGTGTTTTATATTTCAGGAGAAAGAAATTCATAATTTGTGCCTCGGTCTGAGATGTTCTGTTGATCTGCTGAGAGTGTCACGTAGAATACTGTGTGCCTTCTCTGAACACACATCGAGTTATCAAGCCCTTCTTTTGACCTGACAGCGAGGAGATCACACTCTCTCCACCAAAACACCACCAGATGTGTATGTTGGCGTGCCGGGTTATGATGGAAGCGGTGACACTTGACTGGTGGTTTAGAAGTGCTTTGTGTTACCATTTGATAGTGTGTTGAACTGTACACCATAAAGGACTCACAGATACTTTCTGTAGCATAGTGAAAACATTAACTCTGAGCTACTTTTATTCTGACTGTGTGTTTTGTTGTGCTTCTCTTCATTAAAACGGAGTTTTCACGGGGCTTTTGGCAGGTAAGATTCACTTTTAGGGTTACATTAGGTTTTAGGAGCCTAAAAGGTAAAGTTTAAGGTTTTGGGGTAATGCATTAAGTCAATGTGGGACCTCACAAGTACAGTAATACAAACCTGTGTGTGTGTGTGTGTGTGTGTGTGTGTGGGGTGAGCTCCAGTTCTAATTTGCAGGTGCAGAAGATGAACACGTTCCAATAATATTTGTGGATTTCTTCATCTCAGGAATGTAAAAAAAAAAAAAAAAAAAATGAAGGCTGTAACCACAGTTTCCCATTCCCCCTGTAAGCTTTACTCCCCAGTAAACAGCGAGGGGAGTCCAGATAAAACCAGTTACAATCTAATCAACCGTTGTGACACAAGACAGCGCAAACAACAACAGAACAACTCGCTTGAAAAGACTGACTCAGACTAGACAGGTGTTTTGTCTTAGCGTGCAGGATAACAATTACACAAATGTATATATATATATTTATATCTTGTTTTGCTTTTTGCCATTGTTGTACATTAAGGATATGCAGTATAAACAGGATTTGTAATGTTAGAAAAATCACAAAAGAAATAATGGGAGATACAAGTTTATGTGAAAGATGCAGAGGCACCTGTACAAACAAAACAAAAGAACACACACACACACACATCATGTTTAGACTACAGGTGTTTTGTCTTGGTGATTGTAAAAGGTTCTATAGTTAGAAAGGACAGTAGTTCAGAGAAACTTTGTTTGGGAGGTTTATCATGGCTGGGAGAGCAGGTGTGTGACCCTCTTGGATTTGATAGAGCATACGAATCTTTTTTTTTTAACTTCTCTATAAGCAGGCAAGCCGACTGGAATCACATTCTCGTTGACGGTGACGACAAAAAGGGAGGAGCTGCTGATGGAGCAAACAGACACATACGCAGCATTTTGTAGCGCCGGCTATTGAGCAGCTCTGTTGGGATCTGGGAGCAGCTGAGTGCTTTGTTCAAGGGCACTTCAGCTCTTTTATGAGGGAAGGGGAGGGTTGACAGATGCGTTATAGCGGCGTGGAATAAAAAGAACATTAAAATACTTTACTCAAACGTCACAAGACAAGCAGAGAAACAAGACCAATGTCACTGTGATGACATGCAGATTTTTTTTTAAGCTTTTTTCGGGGGGGGGGGGGCAGTCAGAAAGCATGTGCATATTTTTAAGTTAACTAACATGATTGGATGTATTTTGACAGTTTTCTGTGTATATTTTTATGCGTCTATCTACCATTTTTGTATATAATGTACATTGAAATATACTGTAAACAACAGATATGAACATTTTCAGGTTCTGAGACTAAAAGGTGGAGAGACAATGATATTGATGTTAGCCAAATTCCATTTAGTAGCTGTTCTGGAGCTTTCAACTGTATCACACGATCTTCTTCAGCGAATGGAGTTTGCTTAATTATTATGAAGTCATAGATTTGAGGGATTTCTTGTCTATGTTGGCATAAAAGATGAAACTGAAAGCTCACTGTTTTACCATCTGCTGGGGAAGATTGTGTGATATGATCAAAAGCTACTAAATGGACTGTGTGCTGAGATTGTTTTGTTAGCTTCTGTTTCCAAGGAATTAACTTGTAATCTTAATGACAAGAACTCCTTGAAGTGCTTAGTCAGATTTAATTCCATGACAACTGGACAAACACCATTTCTGAGGAAGATTGTGTGTTATGATCAAAAGCTCCAGTACAGCTACTAAATGAACCTTGTTGTGAGATTGTTTTGCCAACTATTGTTTCCGAGGTCAAGAGTAAACTTGCAATATCAACTCTATTTACAATGTTTTCTATTCCTAATACATCATGAGGAATAATTTCACCCTTAATTCACCCTGAATCAATCAAAATGAAAGTGAAAATAACCTTGAGACAATAAAACTGAGAGCATGTATTTACTCTGTGTACTGTATAAAGACTGAATACCATATATGATTTACACAAGTGTGTTTGTGTTTGGAAATTCCCACCACCCACCTGATGATGAAGGGCATGAAAGGGGCGAGTCCCAGAGGTGAAGAAGACCCGTCCATTGGAGAAGGGTAGAGTCGACTGAGCACCAGCAGCAACAGGAACAGACTGGGGTGAAGCTTCACCTGACCGCTGTCACTAAACACAAAACACACACACAAATTAGTCAGATTTTACAACTGCACTGCTTATATCACCTGAATTCTGCACGTACAGCAGGGATTGAGTGCATAATAAACAGAGCATGCATTAAATGTATGAGAGAAGAGAAAATATAGCTTTAACTGCACCTTTTTGGACTTGATTTAACTTGTTTTATTGAACCTGGATTGATATTAGACTGAAGGATTTCTCTTTGAATTGCCTTTCAAGTTTAACCAAGGCTCTTATGGTTTCTGGGGAAATTTTCCTACTTGTCTTGGAGCACTTGGGCTGGATCAGGAACCGACGCTGATGGGCGCCTGTAAAAGCCCATTATGACATTGTTTGTGATATTGAGTTACACAAATAAATGTGACTGCAGCAGCCTGGAAGACACTACTATAAATGGATTGTTGCACTCCAACACGTTGTCGAATCAAAGCTATTATCCTGAACCTTTAGTCGTGTCAGCGTGTTCATATTTAGCTGTTTTGTCATCTTCCTGTGAAACAGCCTGCAGCTGGAGACAACCAGGCTTTTGCCATGAATGTGACCTACTTGACAAGTTCGTATCAGCACTATTATAAATCTTATAGCATAGTTTTATAGATTTGCATTAAACTAATACTTTGACATTTTGGGAAATACACTTTCTTTGCCAAGAGTTAGACGACAAGGTTGATATCTCTCGTTCATGTACGCTAAATACTGAGCCAACAGGTGATTAGCTAAGCTTAGCTTCAAAACAGGAAGTAGGGGTAAGCAGCTAAAGCTAAAAAAAAAGGCTACCAGCACCTCTAAAGCTTACTAATTAACATGTTTTATCTTATTTGTTCAACATTGTTCACCGAAATGTAAAAATGTTATGCTAAGCAAAGAAAACCGTGCACGGGCTCTAGTTTCATACTTAAAGTACATGGTTATCAATCTTTTCATCTGACTCTCTCTGCAAGAAAGCAAAGCACATTTCCCAAAACGTCAGACTATTCCTGTAAAGTCCTTTATTTTATGACCTTTGTAAACATGCTGTATCCAACACGTAAAAAAAAAAACAAACACATAATACAAAACAGAAAGTAACATGCCTAAATTCCCCCAGCGAATATCAAAAACCACCCACACTCCAATACAGTCATCCCCTCATCTGTCCTTTAGCTGAGCTTTTCACTTCCCTCTTTCCTCCATCAGAATCTCATCATAGCCAACTGACTCAGAATGGAAACTGTCTTTCTCTGCCAGCGGTTTCACAGTTTCACTCTGACACACTCGCAGCGAAGGAAGGAGGGAGAAAAATGGAGGAAAAAAAAAAAAAAAGAGAAAGACGGACAAGGACTCGAGCTACAAAATAAGTAAAACGCCTAAAAATGCATGAATACCAGGTATCTAATGTGGAGTCAGGCCACGTTTTGCCTTCAGAAGCGTTTCGTTCCTTCTTGTCCTGCTGTCAGAGTGCAGCTCTTTGAGGGATAAAGCGGAAATCGACTCTTCAGGGGTTCAGTGATTTTTATACCTGCTGATGTACTTTACTTCCTGCCTTCCACTTGATGCCAATGTTAATAAAACTATTTAAACTTTAGCAGTGTTACCTTAGCAGTGTGTAAGGTGAAAAGATCATCTTTGAATACGGGGAAAGCATGAGAAAACAGGGTTTACAAGGTGAAGAGTGCCTATAGTGGAGCTCTGGGTAGTTCTTCGTGTGTGTGTGTGTGTCTCTCTCTCTCTCTCTCTCTCTCTCAGGAGAGCGGTATGTCCTTCGGGCCCTGTCATTAGTCATGAGGATCTCATAGAACAGAGACAGAACTACAGACCCCCTGCGAAAACAACTTATGCTTTTCATTACAATATCCAACAAAACACACACACACACACACACACACACACACACAACCATCCGCTGGGACTGTTACAGATCGGCAAGATGGGAAACGTAATAGCGTCCCAATTAGTAACTGGTCTAATGTGTTTAGTGTCACAGCTCAGTCAAGCACAGCGGGACAGGATGTGATGTCAGAGACCCAGGAGGGGGCAGATGGAAGGGAATTGCAAACATATTAGACCTTGTTGGGATACAGCTGGAGGCTGAAACACTTGACAGGATGAAAAAGAGACTGTGGCATTTAATGGCACTCTCAAATTCCATGTTGAGGTCTTCCACGAATTTCTGCCCTCTCTCCTTTAACTCCTCAATCATCTCCACTAGTTGGTTGTTTGATGAAAGGGTTATTTTTGTCGTACATCTTTTTTAGAGAGTGGAAAAAGAACACTGGCCTTTTTTTTTTATTTTATTTTTGTTCCTCATTTATAATTTAGTGAAAGGGACAAAGTAGGAGGGATACAAAAGAAGCTTCAATACAAATTAAAGCCTTAGCTTATCGTTAAGTTAGCTCTCGGTCTGAATGGTAAATAAATCATCCGTAAAAATAAATTTAAAAAAAATGGTACGTGCTATGAAAACAGTTGTCTTTGGAAGCGATGGCAGCGGCAGATAACTGCAACAATCACTGCACAATAGATTTAAATGTGGGTACTGACCTGAAGTAGTTTCAGAGATAAACCTGGTTAAGTTTGCTGCACTGAGATAATGACGTTAGAATTTTGAATGAAATGTATGAGTCTGCAGGCCGGAAAAAAAACAAAAAAAACACAAACAACATTCTTTTACTGAGAAGACAATCTCCCCTGTGTATGCCTCACGTATGTTTGGGCCTGCAGCATTTTGTTTTCTTAATCAAATTAGGTGTGTTCAGTGTAGGTGCATAAACAAGTGTCCATCTGATCATCTACAGCAGAGAGGGGTTTGTGATATGACACCAAAAATAGATCCCGAAGGTGAAACCCAAAACAAAGATAATGTAAGCTCTCGCTCTCGTTACATCTTATAATAAAAAGAGGAAGATGTTGATTGAGATACAGATAAAGGCAGTAGCGGAAAAAAATAAATAAAACAGGGGAGATGGTATGGTTTGTTCACTAGAGCAACCAAACAAACATGAAGAATGGGAGGATTTGTAGCAACAAATAGTTATTTATATGGAGGTGAATGTGTGTAGTGTTCATTTTGGAAGCTATTTTTAGATTTATTCTTTTAGGCAATTTTAGACTAAAAAAGTACTGAAAACTGGCCGCGAGTAGTCGAGTCGTATGATAAAGAATCCTCCGAGTATGTCTGGTCTGCTGATTATTACATGCAACTAATATTTACTGTCACTTTCGATTCATCTGTTGATTATTTATTCGGTTAATCAATTAGTTGTTTGGTCTATGAAATGTCAGAAAATGGTGAAAAATGTCGATCACTGTTTGTCAAAGGTAACATCCTCAAATGTCGTCTTTTAACCCAAAGATATTAAGTTTATTTTCAAAGAAGACCGAATGAACCAGAAGATATTCACATTTGACAAACTGGAATTAGAGATTTTGGACATTTTTCTTCAAAAATGACTCAAAGCGATTAATCGATTATCAAATGGTTGGCGACTAACTGTCTTTTGATCGACTAATCAATTAATCGACTAATCACTGCAGCTCTAATCCAGACATCAAATATTCTCTAGAAAAATAAAAGTCCAAATCCATCCAGGCTGTAATGTAACAGGCTGATAGGTACTGATATCTGCATGTAACAGTATCGAATATTGTTTGAGGAAGCATTCAAGCAAGCATTTTTGCTGAATCTCACTTTTCTTTAATTATGAACATCAAGAGTTTCGATAGATATTTCCATATTTTTGCAAGTAAGGAGTTTCCACTGTCAGTATGTCAGTATGGCCACAGAACTAGGTTAGGACAACAGATTGTTTTTCATTCATATTTCCTCTTTAGAACATTTGTTTGGCAGAGTATTTATGGAGGGTGGATGGATTACATAGTATATGTTGCAAAAGTAGAACCTTACAATTCAAAATCCCATTTCTATTATCTTTTATATAGTGTCATCTATTTTGGGAATGCACTTGTACTGCAACTTCCACAAGAGTCTTAGAAACCACTAACAGACGCTCTTCTACCTCCTGTCCGGCTCTATATTGCTACAGTATGGTGTGGTTGGTCTGTTTGTGTGGCGCGATACACTGTGATGATGTGGGAAGTCAGACAGCCGAGATCCGGTTCCGTGGGAAATTTGCAAATGTTTTAACAAGGAGCAAAGGGAGTGAGGGGAATTGTGAAACAGCCGGTCTGAAAGAGCATTCAATTAATTGGATCCATATTAAGATAAGGCTGCCTGGGGAGCTGTTGGACGACTTGAAGGCTTTTAAGACGGGAGTTTGGGCTGAGCTGACAAAGATAGGGCCAATGAACCTCAGTGGACTCAACTCCCCAATGCAAAAAATCAAAACAAAACCTCGACAAGAGTTTACTTTATTCAGTATTAAAATCTCATGCTTTGAGAAAAATAGTCCACCAATTGAGCAAGTGATATTTTGGAACAAAGGCCCACGCTAGGGTGCTATCAAGGGTAACGCTGCTCGATTAGAGAAAGATGCTGAGTTCATAGTTCATGTTCCACATAAGAAAATTTTGGTTTTAAGAAAGTGACTTTCAAACTGACAAAAAGTTGCACTGAATTCCCCTCTTCCTCGTCACTCCAGGAAGCCTCCCAGCACAAAAGCACCACTGCTTAATCAGCTTAACAAAACAAAAAAGCTGTCTCATATGGCTTAAATGTAAGTGAAATTAAACCTATAATGGGATCAGGAAGGTGTGAAAAGCCATGGCAAGGGCTGAATGTGGAGTTTGCATGTGTGTGGATTAAAAAGGACCACCTCACCTTTCCACTGTGGCGGCTGCTTCCTCCAGCTGGTTCAGAAGGAACGGGTAGAGAGCTGGGAAACGAGTGAAAAACTCTCGGCCTGTCATCCTTAGGGGAGAGAAAGAGAAGGATGGAGTATTTAAGAATAATAAGAGCAACAGGCATACAGTTATTGGCATACCCAGAGAACTCAGTTTGTTTAGGGTAGTGGTTGAAGATTAAAACAATGATTTTATAAAATAATTTAAAAAGTGGAATTAGTGTAAGTGACTAATGTTTTTCAGTAGAGAGTGACCTGACTAAGGAAGGCACAGTGGTTGTTTGAGTCAAATGCTAAAAGCTCCAGTACGCTAACATATTCAAATTGAAAATGCTAACATGCTAATATTCAAGTAATATTCAGAATAGAAGAAGCATGTAAGTGCAAGGCTACTGGAAAGCAACATTGATGGAAAGATTAATGCTCCAAACCACTTAGACAACAGGTACCATGGTCACCATTTTAGTTTAGCATGTTAGCATGCTAACATTTGGTAATTAGCACTAAACACACATGATCCAACCAAAGTATTGGGTTATTTAAGTCATTAGAATTCATTCTATTGGGAAAATTAAAGTCTGTTCCAAATTTTGCTGAAATCTTTCAAATATTTGTCAAGAAGACAACTAGCCAACCTTGGAGTCATGTCGCTAGCATGGCAAAAAAAAAGTTTCTGCTGAAGCAAAACCCAAAAGAATCATTTTTCCGTAAACCCTTGAGTCTTTTTATGTTGACGGTGCTGTAATACACAGTGCAACAAAAATGGTGAAATATTAGTATAATACCATAGAACATAAGGAGAAATTGTTGAATTAGCTGATATTAAGAGGTTTAACTGGCTATTAGCCCTTTTGATCTTCAAAACTAACCCAGAAAGAGAGACATAAAATGAAGCAGTGGGTGAGAGACAGCAAAAACATTGACTTTGAGAAAGCAAGCAGTTGAGAAATATGAGTGGTGTCCAAGAATAATTCCAATTTACTCATTCACTACACCCTTTAAAACAGAAACTCAATAGATTACTCAAGAGTAAACGGTCAATTGAGATTTCAGACACTTGTTAATAATTGTAATGTTGTGTCATTACTCATACGTGTCTCACAACTGTCATTTCTGCCTGCATTGTGGAAACTTTTCTGGTTCCAATGTGGGGAAAGGCACTCTATACTGCATGAATTTCACACTCAAATTCAGGCACTCAAATAAATTCACAGACAGTAAATACAGCACTGTATAAAAATGCTGCACAAGGCATCCTCAATCGTGTAGAACTGATTGGATCCATGAATCACCATCAACAGTGAGAAGAAATCATCAGAAATACTGAGAGTTCACTTTGATTTAACTTTTTTAATTTCAGTTTATTGAATTACTTTCAGGGCCACATTGACTGCAACAGCAGGTTGATCTGTTTTTAATTAAATACGTTCTTCCACATTATCTCCCAACCCATCTCTCAACAAAAAAATGTAGGAAAAGTGACACAACAAGGAACATAAAGAGAGGAGAAATGATGGGGAGAGTGCCAATAGTCAAATTCTGCAAAGCTCTGATAAGGAGCTGCAATGGTGCCAAATACTCTCTACTAAAACAAATCAGGCCTTTATGTTTGCTTACCCTACTACAGCTACAAATAAACACATTTGTGTGTATACACATATACCGCCATGTGCCACAGTCACGTGAGTTTGTGCTTATGTATTCACTCACTCACATACACAACTGTCAATAAAATGACAAACTTTATATTTAACACTGGCGGTCTCGCTGCTGCAACCGCCATTCAGCCTCAGGGCCAATAAAGTTTTTATTTAACTCAGCCCATCTAAATCAAGTCAATCCTAAAGGGAAGAGAGTCTGGTCTGCCAAGCACATGATTACAAGACTGGAGACACTGCATACTGCTTCAGTCACGACTGCCATGAGTTTTTGAATAACGCACACAAAAAAAAAAAAACACACACACTCTCTTCTCTAGATCTGGTTTAAGTTAGCAGCAGGCACTGTCATGGTAGGGAGGAAAGTCGTGTGTGCGTTTCAGCCCCGTCAACCTGGATATGACACACTCCTCAACTCCTGTGACCTGACACACACACACATAAACACACACAAGACAACAGCACATGAGCACTGAATGACGCAACTGCAACAATCCGTGTGTAAGTGTACCAAAACATTTGATGTTCACTGTATTTATGTGCAACTACAGGATTGTGTCTATTATATAAGAGAGTGTGTGTGCTCCCCGCCCTCTGTGGCCTCTCTCTAATGAGAGTCTCTCAGTCTGACAAGACTCTGTTGCCTGGAGGACAAAGGTCAGAGGTTGTGTCGGAGCAGATTAGATGGGGTAAAAGGGGTAAGGATCACAAAGGAGGAGAGAGGAGAGGAGGAGGAGGAGGTGTAAGTGAAAAGGCCTGGTCATGTTTGTGGGCTTACAGCTGTGTGTGCACACTCACACAGGCTATGACACCTTCAAGGCAAATGGCACAGAAAGTGTGTTGAAGATTAGTTGCCACATATGTAACAGTGTGTTTGATCGCAGTCCGACTCTTTGAATAAAGAACATTTAGTACAACTCTCAAAGGCGCCTCTGTAGCATTGATTTGCACATTTCTGCATGTATAAGGGCACGTGTGGTGAAAAGCGAGGCAGGCTTGAGATAAAGCTGGAGGCTTTGGTTGGAATGCAGAGAGCAATCTTCGCTCTGTCAGCTTTGTTTACAGTTGCATTTATCTCAACGACGGTATCGGATCAACATGGATGCACGGTCACGGAGCGGAGAGGCCCGAGTCTGGGCTTAGTAGAACGATGATCCACAAGCAAACAATACGTCTGGATTTAAGTAAGTATCTAAAATACACAGCTGAAATTCCCACAGACAGCAAGAGGCTGAGTCTTTCCAAACACGCAAACACACACAATGCTGTAAATAAGCTGGTTTATGCGGGAGGGAAATGTGTATGCGCTCCAGTTTCTGTGCACCGAGGGACCCTTACACACGCACATACACACACAAAGAGCCAAATATTAGAGTGGACAAGCTGTCACAATGCATTTTCTGCTGCCAGAGATCACAACCGTAAAATCATAGTAATAACAGAGACCAGACGTACAACAGACTGTGGAAAAGACAAACTCCCAAAGACACAATTATAAACGAGTTGCAGCTTTCTTGGTCATACACGCACAGTTTTGTGCCAAATTTCAGGTGGATACAATGACATTTACTGGCATGCTACAACCTTATATTAAAAAACATATCAAAAGAAACCATGTAAAAGCATTGTAAAGTCACAAAAACTCATGTAAAAATGCTCCTTTTCCTAGCCATCGTCCTACTTCTCATTCATCACACCAACTCTCCCACATGCAAGTAAAAATAACCCCACAATAATAAAGAAAAGGCAGCAGACAAGAGGAGGGGGAGATAACTGAAAGCTACACAGAGGGAGGGACAGCAGACTAAAAACACGAGTGAAAACAGACAAGATAAACAGGAGTAGCCTTGGCTTGGTTAAGAGTATTCAGAGGACCTTCGGAGAATCGGCCAATAGAAACACAGTAAAGGGAACCAGACTGAGCTTCCTGGAGTAGGTCCTAAAACCCTGTGATACTTAACCCTGGATTATGAGTGAGGTAACAAATCACTTTAAGCTCAATATAGACCTCCACACAGCTATCATATTGTCCTACAGCAGAACTGTGCATGCACTTTATAGTTCATGTTTGCTTTAATCTGCTCTGAATAGTCAATTTTTCCTCTGATTGTATAATCAGTTTGGAAATTGATGCAGCATCCCAAGTGCTAAACTCCACCTTTCCTGTATCTAAGGTAGATTAAAAAACAGATCATAAAACATAAGTGGAAATAGCAATTTCAGTATCAGTTTCCAAGTACTTGGATGGTTGTTTGATAAGGAATGTGGAGCCGGTTATAATTTAAGACTCTTTTCCAGAAACCTCAAAAACTATCTACAATTTGTCATACAATCCCTGACAGAAAATGATTAGTTCACAGTGCAAATCAGGACTAACGGATGATAATCTTCCAACTAAAACAGAAACCGTTAAACCTCTAAACAGATTCATCGCTTGCACAGCTCCGCCTTATTTTGACTGGGTGTGAGACTGTTATAAAACATCTTAGACATAATCTGTTGGGTAAAACATCCAACAAATGAAACATCTGATCCAACATCATATTTCTGACATGACAGACAAGAAATTTAAATTTTGGATATTTAAAGGTACCCTGTGAGATTTTTGACCACTAGTAGCGCTATGGAGCAGTTGTTAAGTGTGGATATGGATGTAAACAATGTAGAGTTCAAACTCTTCCAAAAATAGGGTCTGCAAATGTATTAAATGTGTTTATCATACCTCAAGGATACACACAATGTGTTTTTGTAAGAAACAGGGAATGTAAACATAACTTTGTTTACAAAAAAACTAGACAGGGTACCTTTAAGCTACTGGCTGTAGGCTATTAGTTTTTGGTAATCTCTACACTTTAGCCCTGAAAAAAATAAGGATATCATCAACTGTGCTGTTGTTGTCCGTGACTGTGAAATTTCATGTGGCATTTTTCCACAAGGGGGGTTGGGGTCTTGCTTTAGGCTTGTTCTTGTTCTAACTAAAACTGTAAACCAAGCAACAAATAACCACAGAATCTGTTTACACACACTTCAGAATAATCACATTTAATATCTACCAGAGGGCATGTAAGTCTAAATGTCAGAGTGCCACAAACTGATAATTTGTGTGTGTTTATTGACAAAACACAACAATCTATCAGCCTTTTATTATTTCAGCTCTGACATGATTATGTGTAGTTCACTTAATATCATTTTAGTGGCTAGTCATCTATTGTATCATCAGTAAACATTTCCAGTCCTCACCAGACCAGGCTTACAGCTTTTTGCATGTAGCTTTTTTGTTTATATTGCACTATAGATGACACATATTTGCAGTACATGTCTCCGTATTATACTTGGGGCCTCAAAGATTACAGCCTACAGGTATGTCCTCTGGTACAATATTGCCCCAAGTGGTTTTTAAAGACTTTGGCCTTGTTGCCCTTCCTTAAGTCTCTCTATCCCAGCCTTCATCCAACATTACACAATATGTTTCACCAGTTGTAACCAAGACATCCCTCCCCATGATGCACCTGTCTGCTGGAGCGTGCAGTCATTTGTTGTGTGTAGTTGGCAGATAGTCTGTAGTGCAGCATTTAGAACATGTTGAAATTGTGTGTTTCTATTTCATTTGTCAAACATATGTCAAACTGCCCTTTTTTCTTTGCCTCCAGTGTCATTTCCCAATAGCTGGTATAGCAGCAGTGGAAAGCTGCTACACGCTTTTAACAGCAGTGGAGTTGAGTATTTCAGTCACAATGGTGTTACAACAGTGTCCCCTGGTGGTGTAAAACCATCACTGTTTATACATTTATACACATGTGCTTCATTTACCTTAGTTTATGTATTCTAAATCTTTGCTTTCTTGAAAATTGTCTGACTGTTGCTGTACAACTAAAAAATATATATTTCTTACGTTCCATGCTAGAAAGTCTAGCTCAGACAGAATAATCCAGCTCTTAAAACAAGTGGAAAAAATAAGTTGAGTCAGTCGGGATAATTATAGTCAGGTACAAGATGACTTGTATTTTTTGCTATAAAACAGTTAAAACAAGTGAAGCTGAACTGGAAACAAGCTGGCTTCCCCTTGTTTGAAGGCATTTAATATATTAAATGAGGGCCACATTTGCTTGTAATTGAGAACTTTTTTGCACTAGTAATATTGACTTTAGGAACTTTTTAGCACATACATGACTGATACCCATTGATTTGTAGTAACTGCGTGCCAATATAAACACCGATACACATGACAGTAAACTTGAGCTGGTAGAGCTGTACTGGAGAGGGAAAAAGCAGCAGACCTGTTCTTTTTCGAGTGCTCATCCTTCCCTTTCTTCACTCCAAAGATCCTTGTGATCAGAGTGCTGAAGAGGAGAGTGGAGGAGTTCCTCACCTGGAAGAAAATAAGAGAGGGAGCAGAAGGGAAGACACAAAGAGGGAAAGAGGATGAAAGACAAGGTGAGAGAATATGAAAGTGTGTTTCTGCATCACAGGTGAGGGAATTAGAAAGCCAGTTTTGTACCAGTCTTACACAACAACCATGCAATAAATCCTGCCTTCATAGATATCAAGTTGAGTTTTTGCTGTAACAGATTTTAAAGAGGCTGGGTGATATGGACAAATAGAAAAATCTTGATTTTTAATTTTTTTTTGTTCAAGCTTGGGGTTAATTCACAATTTTAAAACATTTTTCCCCTGCAAACATCATATTTTTAAGTCAGTATAGATCTCCAGTTTAGTAATCAGTTTCCACATAGATAGAGCAGAAATGTGCAGAAAATTCATCTCCTGCTGTTTGTGCTTCTTGACGTCAGCCTGATATTTGCAGACAGCAGGCAGGGACAGTCTGAACAAAGTAGAATCTGCCCACTTTTTGTCAACTCCCATGGCTCTCCCACAACTCTCATAACCACATAATATTTCATCAACGAACACAAATCAATGAGCAGTGTGCATGCGAGTCTTTTTTTGAGACTGTCCCTCTAGTAGACCTTTAAATTCACTATGAGATAACCAGAGCAGCTGGAGTTATGACAGTCCTATAAACTGCAGCAGGTGTGCATAAAGTCAAACTATTATATCGCACTTTACGGGACTGTCTTGACTTGAAATGCATAATGTAGCAAGCTAACATCTATGTTACTTTTTGGCTAAAACTAACCTTTTTTGTGTATGTTGTAATAACTAGATTTTTATGATGTAGACATTTAATACTTAAAAGTTCAAATTTACTGAATTGAGCAGATATATGTTCAAGTAGTACAAAGATAAAGAGGCAGGAAACGTGGAAGTTGAAACTCACTGCCCAGACAGGAGAGGTGAAGCCGAGTACAGCAGCCTGCATTCCATCAGAGACGAAGGGAATGATGTTTTCCCCCAGGCGAGTGTCCCTGTACAGAGCCCTCAGGATGTTCAGAGCATGGACCTGTGACGAGATAACATTTAACCATTCAGATGAGATAAATCGCATTAAAGACAATGAAATCAATAAAGACTCAAGAGTAGCAGTGCCCCACCAGAAACACTGAGGTGATCATAAAATCACAAGACAGTTTACATGGTCATGAGGACACCACTTCTGTCCACAAGTTGCCATAGATAATGCGCTGCCAACCTGACTGGGAGTTATCACTATTTGATAAGCCATGAAGATTTTCACAATATGATATGACCTTCAAAAGACACTTAGAAGGATGACTCATGCATGAAGCTTCTGGGTGGTCAAACCTGAGGCACGGTGGAGCTGTCGGTGTTCCTGTCAGTGGAGGGCATGGCCAGAGCGATCAGCTCTCTCATGGTCATCTTCAGCAGACTGCAACTGGACGACTTGGGCTCAGAGGAGAGCAGAGCCTGCAGACAACAACACCAAACATCAAATGAGATATATTAGGAAGAATAGAAAGAATTAAGGAAATTAGCATGTTCATCAAAGCTCTAATTCGGATACTAGTACATGTTTCCATGCATTTTCATGTCAGACTATACTATTGTGCTGTACACTGGGTTGAGTTTGTTAATATTTTTCCATTTACTCCATTTCCTCGCTTCCTCTAACAAAGAAAGACAGTACTGAAGATGCACCAACAATATCCGCTGACTCCTCAAATACCTTGATGTCTGATCCTGATTCTTAATGTTATACAATTTCATATAAATATATCACAAAAAAGCCACAGCTATATGCTTACATAAGTCTGTCTATACTGATAGCTTTAGTGAATGACATCATGTGTATGCGTCAGTAGTGGGAGTGCTGGATGTTGGAGGGAGGAGGTGACAGCAATTGGCTGCTGTGTGAGAAAGGAGTTATCTTACTGTTGGAGCTGATGGGAGCCAGCTGTGTGTCTGGCCTGGGTTACGGTATGGTTAAGAGTTAGGCCTGGGAGCAATGGAGAGATGGAGAGATGAAGGTAGGGAGGAGAAGAGAAGGAGGAGGAGGAGGCACAGTCTGGCTTCTATGAACTCTTGGGCGGGGGTGGAGGTAGGTGGGAGGAAGAGGAGGGCTAGCCTGGTTCCTGTGAAGTCTGTCCCGGGTCGGTCCAGACCAGCATGAGGCGATCGCAGGAGGCAGACTTCCCGGATCTGACTGTGTCTTTCTGTGTGAAGGAATGCAGGGCAAAGCTCCGCCAAGGTGTCGACTTCTGCCTCTCCGCAGACTTCCTCCACTTTGTCGGGCTCTCCTCCTTTATCTTATCTTCTCTGTCTCCCCATCTCCCTTCATCCACCCTTGTTTTCAACCCTCAGTCTTCTGCCTCATTATTCTCCTCTTTTCTTACTTTACTACTGCAGTGGCTGCCTATTTCAGGAGGTCAAATTTAGTAGTTTTGAACCCTGGAATTATATTTAAAGCCAATTTTAAAAAAAACAAAATAAATCTTTTGAAAGACCACTTTTTAGACAGCCCACATGCCTGTGCACACAAACGCATGAAAAAACAGGAGAGCCGGTGATGTCAGCGGTGCAGCCGTGCGCCTCGTACCTAAAACCACATGAAAGCGCAAACCCACTCCAAAATGACTGCTATGATAAAACATGAACCCTGTCACGTCTAGTTTTAATATCAGTAATCAGAGGAAGTGGAGAAGCGAGTTGCGGCAGAAAAACAGAGTGAGTCAGTCAAGTGTTAAGGTGGGTTAGTCAGAGATTACAGCACAATAATAGAGGTGTGGGACTGGTAACTACGAAAAGGGGTCAACCAAAGGACAGCGTGTGTGTGTGCATGTATGTGTATGTGTGTACAGTGTGTGTGTGTTATGAGTGTTTATGTGAGTGTGTCAGTGAGTAAAAAAAAAAAAAAAAAAAAAGACAGATGGATTAAAAAACCCAATGTTCTTCCAGCATGAGTGCTCCAGGGGCATGCCAAGAACTGCTGATTGCACTACATTTAGGAATAAACTGGAACACAAATACACACACACGCACATGGTTTCTATTACTAAACCTCAGACAACTTTTCCAATATTTGTTCCCCAACCCTACACCCCAACACATTCCATATCATGCCCTTAATTTGGACCGAATTCTAATCAATGTGCTCATGTTACTGTTCAGAGTTGTTTAGAATTTGTAATTTGCCAAATATGTCCTGATTTGTCTTCTTCAGAACTCATACTGGAAAGTCTAGTTGCGCATTGTACCAGTCCAGCAGACTGCAGTAGACTTTACATAAGTCTGGTGTCAGTTATGATCGCTGGTGGGAAAACGTCCAGCTACAAAAGAAGCAATGACCTGAAACTTGAAAGAAAAATCCCAAACTGTGCCTGATTGTTCTGTTAAATTCTTGCTAGCATCATGCTTACACACCTGAATATAAAAGGGGATTCCAGCGCTGCGTCGTGTGGCACACAGTTTGGACGACGGGTCGCTGGATTTGACCTCTTCAAGAACCTCCGACAGCCAGTGGGCCGGAAGCTGCTGCAGGGCCTGACTTCCACTCCTTACACACACACAGAAAAACATAAACACGGTCATATATACAGTTACAGGGGTCTTATACACATGTTGAATCTTTCAGCTTTTACATTTTCATACACAAGTACACTTCAAACTGTGTATTTGAATGATGTACTATTATCATTTTGTGCACCCTTATACATAATGTACAATAACTCAACTTTGAATGCAAATGTTTAACAGTTATTACAGTATTTGTATTCATTGAAGTGTATAACCATGTATTCAAACCAAGGAGGAGAATCACACTGCTCACTGTTGCATGTCTTTAACCTTTGCAAATTGTTTACAATTATTATTTGATTATAACAGCAAGATACCCCTATCAGTTCACCTGTAAGCCTCACTGAACCAGTGGGGGGAACCATCAGCGCACTACTGGTAAAGGGATTATACCCAACAACCTAACCAAGGTCACAGAGTAGCTGCAATTTTTTTTTTTTTTTTAAATTATTATTTTTTATCATTTTTGCCTTTATTGGAAAGTGGGCAGTGAAGAGGCAGATAGGAAACAAGGGGAGAGAGAGAGATGGGTATGACATGCAACAAAGGTCCCTGGCTGGAATCGAACCAGGGACGTTGCAGTTATGTGGCATGAGCAGTAACTATTTGGCTACTGGGGGTCTTTGCTATTTTTATAACCTCTTTGACAAACTGTGGTGATGGCTCTCATGGAGTTTGCCATTGAGTGATTACTTAAGAACAACAACACATTATACTTGATTAGCTTTCAAATACTCTGAACGAGTGGCTCCACAGAAAGTGTCTAAGGGCTTCCACCTGCATCAGTCACAATGAATGTGGAGCTGTTGTCTCACGTGAACCTACTTGTGCGCGTTCCTTTAACATTACAAAAGACGTTGCTGCCCTTTCTGATTCATTTACACTGTTCTCTATGGCATCTGGTACTCCGAGCACTTTAAAACAAATGCTAAGAATATGATCAGAAGCAGGTCTGGCAAACACACACCCACAAGAAACCGCTCTGCCCTGTTCTGTAAGAAGCAGCCGTTTAACAAGAGCCACTGGAGCGAAGAGGACGAATTAAAACAATCCAGTGTGGAGGACCGAGCGAGGGCGCGGCGCACACTCCAGCGTACTCTGTCAAACACACAAGGGACACACACACACACACACACACACACACACATCCTCATTGACAAACACACACAGTGAGGTATATGCTGTAAACAACTGGGAGATATAAATGCCCATGACTAACCGGGGAAGTGTGGAACTCAGAAAGACAAAAACAGAAAGAATGGAAGGAAGAGAGAGAGAGAGAGAGAGTGGAAACACAGTGGAACACAGCGGAGCCAGATCCCAAAGGCAGAGCATCAAAAGGCTGCGGTTAAGCACCCCGCAATCAACACCCCATAACCCAGCACACGGCCTGCATACCATCCACACACTGCTCTTCCCCTCCTGAAAACACACAAACACACACACACACACACACACACTCACATCAACACAGGCCCGGAGCAGAACACAAACACGGCACAATAACACACATACTCCCAGCGCTCCTCCACACAACCACTAGAATGTCGCCCTCATTACACAACACACTAGCCTTTCGCTGGTTTCGGTACAAGAACAAAACAAGTGAGTTTGGTTTGAACTGCTCAGTCCTGGGTGGTTCAAAGTCAACACTGCTGCCACGGTTTTGTGGTTCGTCACCTGCCGCAAGGCTAAAGACATCTTCCGTAGCCAGCCGTTGAGGAAAACAGAGAGGTAACAAGAAAGTGAGAAATTCTTTCATGTTGTTCAGGATTATTACTTTTTTCCTCTTCCCCTCCGGAGAATAATGGAGGGATTATTTCCATGAATAGCGGAGGTGATGTGGAGTGTGGAGTTTAATGTTGCTCCTGGCAGCATGTCGCCACAGAGGCTCCATCTGTCTAGTAATGTCCAATGTGCATGAGTAGCTTTGAAACTGAAAACTGAAATATGAATTTGGTGATATCCTCAATGATTTTTTTATAGATTTTCCCCTTGATATGATCAGAGTGTCCCATCACTAAAATGGTCTTTTGACTGAAAGTAGATCTTGTAGATTCAATTCTGTTATTGCAATTATTCTAAGTAATAACATAATTAGACTGATGTCTTAAAATAGAAGATATGAGAGGTATAACATCTTTCAGATAAAGGCACAGATAAATATTTTTGCTGGTTAGCCTAGCTTAGCATAAAGACTGGAAACAGCAGCTACCAATCCCCCTAAAACTGACTGATTAACACATCAAGAAAAACAAAAATGTAAAAATGACAATTTATGGCTTGAGGGGGAGTTATGTGGTTGAACTATTACTTAGTGAACAACAGCTTCCTTGCTTCCTGAAGTCATGTCAACACAGGGAGGTTGCCAGGTTTGGTACTATGCTTGCTTGTACAGTAGCCAAAACCAAAACCTGTGTTCATTGAGTTCAGTATCTGGCAAGCAGCTCTATAGCAGGAGATACTTGACAGAAGCTCTGGGCGGATAGTTAAGCTGTTGTTTATCAAAAATAGTTCCAGTGTAACTCCCCCTAAAATCTCTAATTGTTGTTTTTACATTTCCGTTCATGTATGGATTCAACGAACGAGATACTAACTGTTAATTAGTCAGCTTTAGACTTGATGGGAGGTGTATTGCATTGTCATATTCTATCAGCAGGTTACATTTTTTCATGCCCATGTGTCTCTGTTGGTTGTCCAGAGGGCTGCAGATGATGAATAATATCAATTATCAAATCTTGATGTAATTACGGTATATTATATCTGAGGAGTGATGCTGAGAGAACTTGTCTTCTTGCTAATGACAAGGCAGAGAAACACTCAGCGTCATGAGGGAAGCTAATGCCCATAGTCATTCAGCAGTATTACCTTTCAGGCCTTTGCCCTGAATGTGAACACACACCTGCACAGCATGTCGGTGAGGCGTACAAAGCCCACATAAGCCAGTTCAAAGGCGCCACGATGACGGGACTGCAGGAGCTGCTGACGGAAGTACAGGCCTACACCCTCCACCTGTAACACAGAGACAGAGAGAGAATCAGCCACTCAATCGTAACAAGGGCAATAGTGCTTTCTAGGTGTGAGTGTGTGTGATATGTGTGTGTGTGTGTGCGTGTGTCTGGGCAGGGAGAGTATACTGTTTGACTTCAAAAACTCAATCTGATACTTTAGCCCGCAGCAGAAATGATTGTGACCCGTTACAAAGGGTCAAAATGACATAACGGCAGTCAAAAGGATTATGTGCACCTAGTGACATGCAAGGCTGAACACCCCCTGAACATTTTAACATGCAGGCAGTGAGAAGTGTGTCCCTTCACACTGGTGAAATATGAGGTAGCAGGACTATCTTGCTTTCACTCTTGGAAGATGAATTTTCTGCAAACCAAAATCAGAGGCGGCTATGCTATTTGACATTTCTGCGTTTCTTTTTTAACCACAGAAGAAGCATGAGCAGATGTGCAAAGGGCAGCGCTTCTACCTACCTGGTTAATATATGTCATTCATGTGGACACATATAATAACAAGCTGTTACATAATTGCATCACATTACATTACTGTATTTATCTAATAAAGACTATAATGGCTGAAATATCTTAATAATTATTGGATGGATTGCCATGAAATCTTCAGCAGACATTCATGGTCCCCAGAGGATGAATCCTACTGAATTTTGTGACTTTTCCTCTATCAGTGGCATGAGGTTGACCGTTTTGACCACTGTTGGATGCACTGACATGAACTTTGCTACACATTTTACCCACAGGATGAACTGTAATAACTTTAGTGATCCTTTAATCCTTTTCATCTAATGCATCACCAGCTCAAATATTTAATGTCTCCAATACTTTGGTTTATCTTAGCATGCCAACACCCTAAACTAAGATAGTGATCGAGGTGAACACTACACCTGCTAAACATCAGCAGTGTCAATGTGAACATGTTAGCGTGCTGATGTTAGCATCACAGAGCTGTTAGCATGGCTGTAGACACTAGCTCTTGATAAATATTCTTTTGCTGTAGTACTTCCAGTATATGTATTTGATATGTACTGTATGTGGCTACAAAAACAAGGTGGAGAGTGACTCATGTTGAATTGAGCATCATCCTCTGTCCACTGGTTATATTTATGAGTTTTTTGTTAAAAGTTCAGAAAATAGTCAGCTTACATGCCGAAGTACAGGGACTTCTTTGGATTCTTAACTAGCTAAGGCTAACTTTGTACAATCCAGTGCAAAATGAACACTCCTCATGGATACATGCTTCCAGTGGGAATTCCTCTGGCGGGACAAAAAAAAAAAAAAGAGGAAGGCATTAAATTCTACACGTAACCACCCTTTTGGACGCTCTACTTTGTGTTTGTGTGTGAATTCTTTTGTAAGGTCAAGTAATTACATCTAAATGCATGCAATAAACTCAATATAATACAAAAACAATTACCCCTCCACCCAACCTCACCCCTGTAAATGATGTAATCCCGCTCATGGCGAATCTAATGCTGGAACACAGTGGTAAAATGCACATTTTCCCCAACCAGCTGTGTCCTTTAGATAGGAAATGCTTCATTTTCTTCCAAGAATGACTAAAAACATAACAGCAGGATATAGCGAAGATGATTATTCACTGATGAACTGTATTACCTAATCCCTCTTTAGCCTTTTCTCTGTTTGGCAAGCAAAGTGAAGCTGGCTACACTCTTGTTTTAGAGACACCACTTAGTTTTCAGCCAGTGAGCATTGAGCATGTCAAGCGTGAGAGCGGCATGTCAGTAGCGTGACAAGTGTGTTCAAATAAGGACGCTGAGACATCCACATAATGGCCACCGTCAGTAAAACCATCCAGTTAGTAATAGTGTTAGCAACATTATTCTAACTATACACACACACACATACACATAACTGAGTGCCGTTTCTGTGGCAGTGTGTAAACTGGTGAGTGTGCTGCAGGTGAGGCGGCAGGGCGAGGCGGACGCAGAGCTCCACTGCCCTGTCATTAAGGCTGTGGTATCACCGCTACCACTGAGGCGGCCAGGCCCCGACTTAGTCAGGGGTGGCATGGAGGGCACAGGGAGGGGTGGCAAGGCCCTGGTGCAAAAAGCCGTGTGTGAAAAGGAAAAAAAAAAAAAAAAAATCCCGACAGCCGCGTGGGGGATGTGGGGTTAGACACAACATCTAAACTAACACAGACGCAGACCCACAGATGAACCAGGATTACGACAGTCATTGAAACCTTCACTGACGAACCCTAATGTAATGCATTAACGCTGGTGAATAAAAAGCAGCAGAATGTATTTAAACAGAGAAATAAATGAAAAATGTTTAAAATGGATAAACTAAAAAAGAATTGAAGAATGAAAATGAATAAAACAAAAATGTAGGGCTTAGGCAGCCTGTTTTTGGCCACATGACTGGTCAATAAACTCAACTGACCCTGCAGACCTAAAGTGGACTAACTTAAACACCAAAGTATGGACTGAGTAAACCACAGCGGTACCAAGCCCAATGACTTATCACATTGGTGGCCAGAGTGGACTCCCAGGACAGGCCTGACCTCACCGGAGTAAAAATGGCAGCGACAGTCACTGTTAGATGGCCGTGGCTGCCGGGCCCAGACCGCTGCGGTGCTGAGCTGGGCCGAGCCGGGCCGCGGCTTCGCCTATTTAAAGCTTCCTTCCAGAAGGCTCCCGTCTGTGTAAGTGTTTAAAAGGGCCGAGCAAGCTTCCTGCGCGGGGTGGGGGGAGGGCAGGGGGTAGGGGAGGGCTTTATTTAGACGTCAACTTCCTGTTTGCAAACGTGCCCGTTTCCCAGAAAAACTTCCATGTGCGGAGAACGAAGTTTCCCAAGTCTAATTACATGTATGGCTCAGGGCCGTGACAGTGACCCAAATAGCCAACTTCTCCCTTGACAGCCGAGGGTTAGACAGCACTCTGATAATGTTTGTTGTTGTTGCTGCTCAAGCCAAATGCTGCAATCTACAGGAGGAATTATGAGGTTGTGGTTTAGAGATAGTACGGAGATTAGAAAGCCACAAAGTTATATTTCAGATTCTTCTATTACTACATATAATTAGCACATTTCATTCTTCTTCTCTTCTACAAGTCTACTGAAAACAGTTTGGCATCAGGCAAAGACTATAACGTGTGTAATATTAGCTGTACTGTTTGTAATTGTCAAGTCAAGTCAATAAATTAAGACTTGATTAAATCCAGTGCAACCATCAGAGCACCAGTGCCTTTTAAAAGCTTGTTTCTCACATGTGTTCCTGCATTAACAACTGAAACAGCAGATTATGACCTTTTTTTTTTTTTTAGATGTAAGAATCCATGTCTGGAACCTTCAGAACAACAGAGGAAATCAAGCCAGGAAACTTCTAGAAATCTAGGATCTATATCAGTACAGCTTGTGTATTTATAAACTCTATTTTAACATTTTTATCTAGTAATATGATTTTTCTGGAATCTTGAAAAATGCACTGACCAAAACAAAATAAACCATCTATCCCAAGACCTCAGCTTTTACCTAAGTGCCTGCAGTCCTCAAGTTTGAAAGTATGAGACTTACCTAATATCCATCTCAACCCCTGATAGTGGCGGTGACTGACAGTTACAGGAGGAACAGCTGATAAACTGCTTAAAGATGAAGAATAAGCATTACGTGATCTTAAGACACATGGCGGTTTTATCCCTGGAGAGAAATGTAAAGGACAAAACCATTCCATTCATGTATTTTCATAGACTGCAAATCTTGATATGATATGCTGTCATTGTCCTGAAGTTTTCCCCAACAGGAATCAATTAAATGAGTATCAAAATGATAATTATGTCCAAAAGAGATTCTCTATTTCCTGAATGATTATGGATAGGAATGTCATGGTAGTGACAGGAACTGGATAAGTAGCTTTTTAGTCTCTACAGCTGTGCCTAAACTCCTATTTGCTACCTGTGCACAGTCTTTTTAGTTCTATACAGCCTAAGAAGTCTTATGCTGTGTCCAAAATCACTTCCTTATTCACTATTCCCTATAAACACTCCAGTTTATTCTATTGTGGGCAGGCGATTTGCACACCTGGCAAAGGAGATCCGTATGAACAGTACATTTTTTATTCGATTGTGGGAATGTCGAAGAGCAAAATTAAAAAACAACAGCATGTGTACACTGGTATACATTGCATAAAGTAAATTGTATAGTGTGCTAGGTAGGAAGTATATAGTAATGACAGACACAGGGTTCCTATTGTGTTAATAGCAGTGTGCGTGTGTGTATGTGGGTGTGTTTTTCTCTTAGCTACAGAGCGGCCAAACAAATGGTCTGTCTCCTCTGTGTTCCCGAAGGGCTCCAACAAATCCAGGCCGAGCCATGCCAAATAAACACCAGAGCTGTCAAACTCCAGTTAACCAGCGACTTTGGTGGTCTGTCACAAACGTACTGTACAGTACAAGTGTGCTCACACCCAATTTTTGTACAGCCCTGTCAGGATGTCAAACTAGCTACTCCATCCTCCTTAACCATGAAACCAATTTAAAGTCTCTTCAGTCACACCTCCTTGACTCACCAACAGTAATGAATGAAATCAAACTCTTATGGTGCAAATGAAAACATTCTGCTGCTTTAATTCATCATCAGCAGAAATAAAGGAAAAGATAAAATAAAAAAAAAAAAATCAAACCATCATCATCTCTGCACATCAACAACTGCTGCTGTTGCCATGGTGCCGCCCAGTGACAGAAACATCTGCAGTGTTGCTGGGCCAACAAGGATGTAACACAGGATGCTGGCTGGAACGAGATGTGTTTTGGTCTCTTTCTCTCTCACACACACACACACACACATGCACGCACACACTAAACACATATGCCCATGCATGTCATCGCTGCGGTAGGGCAAAATGACTTTGTCCGCACAGACTTAGCCAGGCCCAACTTTCCAAACACTATTGAAATCACCCCACCGACTGTTAATGCTACACACACACTATTCATACACACACACACGCGCAAAAGTGTGGAACTGATGACAAGTGAATGAAAAAGAAAAAAGGATGCGGTGAGGACAGAGAGGACAGGAGTTCAGATTTTCCTCTTGTCTGTGTGCTCCTCAGCATGAGTTTGTTAAATCATCGGTTATGTAATGAGGCCCACCGCCATAGTTACCACAGAGGACAACATGGTATCCATGATATCACCGTCAATTATCTCTTCATTACGCTGTGGTGGTGACATCATTATCGAATCCATTTCAGTAGCGACAGTTAATGAGACCCTGGCTGTTTCATAGCGCCTGATATTCTGACCGGTGGGAAACACATCTCACTGTGTCCATCTGTTTTACAGGGAATACTCAATAACTCTTGGAAACTTTCATGGAACTGAACAACTAATTTACAAGCTGCGATGTGCCAAACTGAGCCCTGTGCGTGTGTTTCACAATTCAAAAACTTTCTAATACTTTTTTGCTCCACCATCAGTTAAGTTACTGGAAAATACTTTTCATCACAACTTAACTGCTGTAATCTCAAATATATCGGTTATGCAAGCATCTGGTGGTCAAAAGAAATGAAAACAAATGCTGAGGATTATTTAGTCAGTGTTATTTAGTTGCTATGATTTGGTTATTCTGCTCCGTCACATAGAATCTGCAGGTGTCATGAGCCAAATCTCAAACTTTTTCAGGCCTTTTCGATCTTTATCTGTGATTTGATGAGAAAAATAATGTGCACTTTTTAGGCAATAGTATGGGACAGTAAAGGACGGATTCTGATCAGGCAACTGATCACTTTCATTATTGATTTCCTAATTTTTTCCATTGTAGGATTAATGGTTCTAAGGGCCCTGGGCTAACGTCTTTAAATGTCTTGTTTTGTTTGGCCAACAGTCCAAAACTCACATTTATTAAATTTACAACGATATAAAGAGAAAAACAGCAACTATAAAAAGCCTGAATGGTAAAAACTATGGCCCTCGATCACACACTAAAACACACATTCAGCACATACTTACTACCTACTTTCTCTCTCTCAGGAGTGTAAATACATAGTCAACAAGCAAACACACACACATACACAAACACACACTTTACCCCCTACACTGACAAACACAGACTATGTCTGGTACCCATGTTATTATGGACGTTAACATGCTGAACCATTCAGACAACTATTCCTGTGTGAGTTTGTCTGTGTGTCAGTCTGTGTGTGTGTGTGTGTGTCGATGTGTGTGTGTGTGTGTGTGTGTGTGTGTTGTTCGCAGTGCTCAGTGTTTTCCTGCTGGTGGTGGAAGTGATTTGGAAAGAATGCAGTGGAAAGGGAGGGGCGTCGCGGCCGTTAAACCAGCAGGGTCGGGCCTCAAATGAAAGCGCGGCGCTAACGAGGGCGGATGCTAATTGAAGAGCCTCCCAGCATGGTGTCACAAACACACACAGACACACAAACACACACGTTCACATAATTCCCCCGCTACAGTACTTCTACACACATACAGTGAAAAAATGACACCTATTTCTATGGAATACGGAGGGTGTGGATGTAAACATCTTCTACGACTGAGTGTACACATTAGGCTGGGCAGTCACCCGTATTTTTAGATTGTCCCACCGTCATTGCATGAGATCACAAATTCCCGAATGTTCGTCTGATTCTCAGGAACACGCTACCACAGCTCAGCTGTTGTTGCCTGGTTAACCTTGTTAATCATCCAATTCCCATGTGACAATGAAGCAGGAAGACTGACGAGAAGACAGAGCTGATGAGCGGTAGCAGGATATGTTGGGGAGCCCTCTGTCAGATGTGGAAAGGTACTGACACACAAAAAAACTCATTGGAGGGAGCAGAGCTTGGACTATTTTGGTATATTTTGGTTCTAAATGTAACATAACTAGTGGAATACCACAACAGGCAGATTAGGATTTTTATACAATTCATCTGACTTTCTTGCTCCCAATATTCTGATTATCAATTCAATAACAGTGGTAACTTTCCACTACATTTAAAATCAAGGTACCAAAAATACTGAGTCTGTGGCTTACCTGGACTGAATGAATGTAAATGATAGCAAAAACAAATTTTACACTGAAATAGACAAAGAAACTATATCTAATGTGGATCAATCAACTCTGGCCAATAGCTGATTCACTTAATGAGGTTAGTATCAACCCTGATAACAATCCAGTGGAGTGAAGCATACCTATTGACATGGATAAGTGATATTTTTGGACTGAAGTTGCTAATCTAGAGTAATTACTGCCATTAAATATTTGTCCATGTTTCAAACCACAAAACACCCTACTTACAAGAAATTCCAGGAAAAGACCAAAACAAAGGCATTTTCCGACTTCCCTACCCTGTTTGTAGCACTCAACCAAGCCGTTGGTTGCTAATGAAGACGAATATATGTTTTCATTTTGTAAAAAGGCTAAATAATATCCTTAGAAACATCTAGGCACTGTTGTTTTGAGTAAATGTTACTCAAACAGGAGGAAAAACTGTTTTCGTCAGGACTAAGTTCAACTACAGGTTTGGTGGACTGGCAGGTATTTACAGCAGCAAGATGTGTATGTGGAATTGACTCAAAAATAACATTAAGTGCCCTTGATCATGGTAATGAAGGAACATGTCGCCCATTTCAACAGTATGTTTATAATGGCCAAGAATGGAGTGTTATGGCACAGAGGAATTAAGCTACAGATGGCTACAGTGAGGGGATCTGGTGGCTCTGTTTAGCTTTGGGAGGCATTTTGCTGGCATGGTTTGGCTCCACTTGTCCCCTTAGAGGGAAGGGTCACTGCAAATCAATACAAAGTTGTTCTGAGTGATCACCTTTATCATATGATAAACCATTTCTATCCTGATGGGAGTGGTCTCTTCCAGGATGATGATGCCCCATTTCACAGGGCAGGAGGGGTCACTGAATGGTTTGATGAGAATGAAGATGATGTGAATCATATGCTATGACCTTCACAGTCACCAGATCTCAACCCACAACAATGGGAGATTTTGGACCGACATGTTAGACGACCACCACCATCATCAAAACACCCAATGAGGGAATATCTTTTGGAAGAATGGTGTTCATCCCTCCAGGAGAGTTCAGAGACTTGTAGGATCACTGCCAAGTCACATTGAAGCTGTTCTGGCAGCACATGGTGGTCCAACACCTTACTAAGACACTTTATGTTGGTTTTTCCTTTAATTTCTCACCCGTCTGTATATCAGGCTTTGAATAGTAAAGTCAAAAGGCTAACAACACTTATTAATTAAACCGGTTTAGCGTCACACAGTCTGTGGTCGGGACAAGAACAATGAAAGTGACAGTTGCTCTCTGACTCTCATAATGACGCTAACGACTGCTTCAAACGCGATATGAGGTAACGGCGGTAAGGAAACGTGAGCGAGGCATGTGTGCGAGTGTGTTGTGTACGTCACGTCAGGGTTTCACCTGTTCCTCTCTGATGAGCCCGGGGTGTGTGCGTGCGTTGTCGTTGGTGTAGTGCAGAGGCAGGCTCTGACACAGCTGTCCGAGCAGCATGGCTACTTCCTTCATGCTCCGCCAGCAACATACCAGCACCATCTGGGCTGTCACCCTGTAGCCTTCACCTCCTGGAAGCAACACACACACAGTCAGACACACACACATGAAAAAAAAAAAAACAAGGGGAAAGTTTGATCACTTCTTGAAACTCTTAATAATTTACACTGAAATATGTGTTTGTTTTGTTATGTAATGTACCACATTAAAGCTGTCTATTGAATGGAAACCAAAAACAGTCTCATAATGTGTCTACTCATTAATGTGGGTTGTTTATTTTGGGTCACATATACTACATGCAGCGAAAACACACACACACTACAGAGCCGATTAATTTTCTTTATGACTGTGAAGTTACAGTAGTTTAGATTATCATTAAATAAGTGACAGACTGTGTATTGTGTAAATATAGCTCACAAAAAAAAATGACAAACACTGCCCCCATCAGGACATCACTGATATAGCACCCACAAGCAGTGACGACTTGAGTGGTTTTCCACAGTCTAGTAAACAATGAAAATTATACTAGTGAAATATAGACTCTTTAGACTAATGAGGCATAGCTTGTGCACAATTTGAGAACCAAGCTTCATATTTCATATTTGTTACCCTCAGTTCACAAGGAAACACAAGAAAGAGTAAAAAAAACCTTGAGTATTTTTCTGCATGTTGAACAGACTGAGTGTGATATAATGATCCGTAACCCACCTGTATCTAGTGACGGTGTGTGTGTGGTCTGGGTTTGTGCGTCATCATCTCCGTCATGTGTGTCCAGCTCTCTGGCATTGTTGAAGAAATCATTGGTGTCTCTGGGCTGAATCTCCTGCAAGATCTTCTGCAGTCCTGCTGAAGTATCTGTTCAAACACACAATATGTAATCATATTGTCAGAATGTGTCCTTTCCCCTGTGTACATTTCTATATCTATGTTTGGATGCTTCCATCAAATTCAAATATAACTCCAAAATATTCTCTTTTTGCTAATATTGGGATATTACATGCTGCTGCAAAACTTGACACCAGGAGTGAATAATACTTTGGAAAATCTAGTATTTTTTGGCAAAGTGATTAAAATATTCCCCCAAATTTCATGGGGAATTGATTTTGATGATCAGTAAGACCTTCAGAGACATGCAGGATGGGCCTCCTGTAAGAAGCACTTCTACAAACAGATTCGTTAAGTGGCACATACAAGTGATTTAAGACAACTTGTGGTATTCACCACTTTTCTCAAACCTAAAATTTTCTCTTGGCATGCTAATTTACTGAGAAGTTCTTTTGCCTTTTTTTTTTCTTTTTTACTTCATTGCCATATTTTTTTAAGCAAGTCGTCCAGGGCGACTTCTTCTGGGCATTACCAATATCACCTAATAGGATATATTCTGTCGTTCATCCCTATGACTGTCACGTTCCCTTAAATGCCTCCTGTTTTAGTCATGCCTTGCTTTGAAAAGACATTCTTTGGCATCTAACTTCATATCAAACCATTCCTTCTTGAATTATGTTGCAGTATGGCTCGGTGACAGTCATAGTAATATTTGTGGTCCCTCAATAGAGCTACTGACAATGCTAAATTTGTTATGTTTTCATCTGCTGATTTCCAACAGCAACGCGGTGTGAATTTTTTATTTTCTCTCTTGGGTGAGCCGTATATATGCTAATGATCAAATCTCACCTACTCCTCAAACTCACATTAGCAATTCAGGAAAAGTTGGTGCAGTTAGGAGAGTTTTCTGGATCAGACTCGGTACATAAAAGTAAAAGGTTTAAGACAAGATTATGAAAATGTCCTTGTATGATGCCTATTGAGTGTATGCAGCACAGTCTAAACCCAGATCACCTGAGTCAGTATCCATGGGGATTAGTCCTTCTGGAGAGGAGCTCTGAACTACAGGGGAGACCACATCAGACATCCTGTAGCACATCGCAATCAGCTCCGACACCAGACACCTCCACTGCTCAGTGTGGCTCAAACTCCTAAACACAAACATAAATCAAAACACAGAGCATGTGATTATGGTCAAGACTGAATTTGATCTTCAAATACAGTGTGCTGTTGCACCAGAATCTTGGTGCTGACAGCAAATAAATGTAAATGGAAGTAGAGTGTTTGGGATGTGATTGCTCTCACTCTGTGTCCAGATGCTGCAGGACAGCAGTGATGCAGTGGGCTCTGCCGTAGAGAGGATAGGAAGCAGCTGCCTGCAAGAGAGACGACTCAGCCCTCGACACCTCCGACTGCAGACAGCGCAGCAAGAACTGAATCACTGAGCACAGAAAAACAATACAATACATATCAAGAGCATATCATAGCATACTACTTATATCAGTCTAATGCATACATCTACAAGGGTGACACATCTGAGGTCTCATTTATAAAACAGTGTGTAGGATCCATACTAAAAGTGTACATGTGCACAAAAGCTGAGAATGGTGCACGCCAAAAAATAATCAGATTTATAAAATCGTACATACATATGAATGCACGTGTATTTCCCTTTATAAATCACAGTCCACCTGGAAGTGTGTGCACGTGGATCCTTGTATTCTGACCTCTACACGCCCATATTCAACCACAAATGGTCAATGCAAAAATATTCATGAATATTGATGTACATGTGTTTCTTTTCGCCGGACCAATCAGTCTCTCTGTTTCGAAACGCCTGACCAATCAGTGTCAAGAGTCAGCATATCCTCTCGCTCTTCACTTGCGCTCGGGCAGCTGAAGAGGGTAGACCGCAACAGACTCGAACGGACTTTTACTGTTTTATTTCCCTGTTTTTGGACTTCTTATGTGTTATGTGTGTAACCCAAAACAACCATATACAACGTCAATAAACATTCCTGTGGATCGTAAAGTCAGACATCTCTGGTTGAGCTCTTACTGGACACCCTGCAGCCGGCCAGTTCCTAGTTAACCACTTTTAAGTAGTTTATACAACACACACACTCGATAGCTACAATAAAATAAACACTGTATTCATTTATATTTACTCCAAAATCCAGCATACAGGTGTTTCTAATTTACACAGTCCATATATGAGTGCAGGTGGTGAAGATGTGCCGGTGAGGTGATTGGAGAAGGCAGAGTGTGTGTGTGGCAGCCACCACCATGTCTCTAGTGTGCTCTGAGTTCAATTCAATTCACCATCTGCGTCGCAATTTTCCCATCTCCAAACTGTTCGTACGCAAAGGTCAGAGTTTACATACAGGTGCACACATGCTGCCGTCAAGTTTGTTTTTATAGATCACATTTTATAGATTGCATGGGAAGTGACGCACGCCTCTTTCAGGCCCCGTTTTGTGCGCAGGCAACGGTTTCAGATGAGACTCCTGGATCTTACCAGCCAGTGTGTTGAGCTCCAAGGTGACGGCCTCAGAGGCCTGAGGGGGTAAGGACGTAGGCTGGAAATCGACGCCCTGCTCCTGGGCACAGTGTAGCAATGCCTGGATCAGGTCCGGCTGGTGGAGCAGCAGGTGGAGCAGGTGGGCTGCTGTGACGCTGTCAAAGGGTTTGGTGCTGGTGCTGAGGTCCAGAGCAGCCTGAAGAACACGACGCATCCTCTCCGGCACCTAACATCACAAAGAGTACGGTGAGATCAACTGAATACCACGACAGAAGTTGATGATTATGGAATCCAGCTACTATGCATAAAGCTAGTGTTTGGAATAATGGGCTGTTATAGTTTTTTATCAGTTGAGAGCCTGAGCTTGACCCTCATATTAACCTGTAGTCCCACAGCTGATGGAGGGAGCTGCCGTAGCAGCGTGGAGGCCAGTTGTTTGACTTCCAGGAAGTTGCTGGCTACACAGTAGAGGACATTCTGAGCGTGGGTGGAGGTCACAACTTCACCCAGGGCAAACCCATCAGACCCTGAGGAAAAGACAGAGGTAGAAATAAAGAAGGATGAGAGGAGACAGAGAGTGAGAAGAGGCAGGGCATATGCTCAGACAGCTAGAGTATCAGGTTAGCATCAAAGTGACGAGGCTGGCCAGTGATGAAAAGTGTTTGCTCGGGTAACGACAGGAGAATGTGTTCCAGCGCTGTTAGCTGGCCACTGCAGCCGAGCATCACCACTAAAGGTGTCCTTGAGCAAAGCACTAAACTAAAAACTGCTCTGAGTGTGCTGGACACATATAACACTGTGTTCTGATCTTTATGGTGAACAGCTGTTCCGCCTGATAAGTTGCAGTATGAGGCACCCCCATGGTTCGGATGTTACAGTTAAAATTGGTGTAATTATATGTATTATCAATTTGGGTTGTCACGGTGAAGGAACCTCAGCAGTGATTCAGGGTGGCTCAACAGCGCGATATGCAGCATAGCACCTTTTTTTTTGTGCAAAGGTATGTTAGTCTGATTATGTGTTGGCCGAATGGAGCAGCAGTACCTGACAAACACAGAAAATACTTTAAATCATTTTGTGGCAGGAAACACTGGCCTACAGCCAAGTCCCCTTAAACCTGGGATTTATGAATGGAGTCTGGCTGCACGAGCCTTTAGATTGTATGATTGATGGAAAACTACTTTACATCGCATGTTTAATGGCAGCTCGGCTTTCACGGTGACCGTGGAGAGTTTAAACATATAACCGAGACAAAGTATTCATACAGGTGTGTTTTTAACTACCAAACATCTGCACAGACCCCCTGGTCAGCTCACTGGGCTGACCGGGTGAGATGCTTAGCATGTGAGACGCTGCACACGGCGGGTGGGATCCTCCAGAGCCACTGGACCAGGGGAGCTACCAAACATTCAATACACACGCATTGAAGTGTACAACAGGAAGGGCCTAGCAACGTGAACATAGCGCGGTTGTGGTGGTTGCTCGCCATCCACTGTGGTGGCGCAGTATTGCAATATTGCGGTTATTGCGACAGCACTATTATCAATACTCACAGCATTATATTTATTCCTGTATCCTTGTCAATACATATAATTAAAATATACTGTAATGATGGAAACAGTGTGTCTTTTACACAGATGTGATGCTGTGAAACTGTAAAATGTAGTGATTCTGCTGCTGAGCAGTACACATACCGGTGCTGAAGGTGAAGAGCTGGCCCAGTAGACCCAGCAGGTGGAGGGACATGAGGCACTTAGAGAAGGAAGCTCCAGGAAGCAAAACTTCCAACAGCCTCACACACAGCCAGCGCAGGAATTCCTAGATCACACACACACATTTATATAAAAGCATTTCTAAAAACAAAACTAAAAAATACAACATTGGGGAAAAAAATCCACACTAAGGCTGATTATACTTGTCGGAAACTTTGCATTCATGTGTTGTGTGTGTGTGTGTGTGTGTGTGTGTGTGTGTGTGTGTGGTATACCTTGTACAGATGTAGCGTGTGTTGGTCTCTGTCTCTCTGCTGCTGCTCTCTCTCCTGGCTCCGTCTCTTCTGCAGCAGCTGAGTGCTGTCCTTCACTCTACAAAGCAACTGTGGAACAGAGCAGAACACGTGCTGATTGTACTTCACCAGCTCAACATTTCCAATGCAATGAGAAAATAAAATCCATCGAGAACCATTTTCAAACACCAAAGACGATGTGAGGTCAATGACTGACCTTCTTCATCAGGCTGACTGTCTGCTGTCTGACACCTGGTGATTGGCTGTTGAGATTGGGTAGCAGGAAGTGGCGGATAAGGTCCATTTCCTGTGAGGTCAGAACCTCAGTGCTGCGATGGCTCTCACACACCAAGCCCAAAGCATCCATCCTTACCTGGCCAGTAAGAGATGCACAAAAACATTAAATGGGAAATAAACATACACAAAATTTATAAAAACGTACACAAGATTCACAAGTATACACACTTCAGGACACAGATGCACTCACTTGATCATGTTTGTGTACCAGTGCTTGTTGGAGCAGGGAGAGGGGCACCAGTCCTCCCCACAGACCTTCCTCTGAAGACAATACAACACCCTGAGCCCTGGCTGCCCGCAGGCACGTCATCAGAGCCCCCAGCGCACCCCTGCTGCCTGAAGGACCTAACGAGAAAGAACACTTTAAGTGAAGAGACACCAATAGAGCAACCAGAAGGGGAAAAAGAAAGTAGATACAGATGTAAAGGATGTAAGTGTGTTTGTTTGTGCAGACGACCTTTACCTGAGCTGCAGGGCGGTGTGTCTTGCAAGGCCTGCACCATGTGTGCCAGACTGGAGGGGCTGCAGCGAAGCAGCTTGGGCAGGAAATAGTCCAGGATGTAAGTGGTCTGGTCCAGTCTAGCACGGCACAGCACCTGTAGCAAGGGGGTGACCCATGTTTGGTGCCAACGCTCCATCCAGTCCTCTGTGGCTGTCTTGCCTGCTGCGCTGGCTTCAGCAGCTAGCTGCGCCTTGTGGCTAACAAACAGCCTCTCCAGCAGGTCGCTGGCATACGGAGCCAGGGTCTGGTCACCCATCAATCCCAGGAGACATGAAGGCAGCTGTGGTTGGATCTCAAGCAGGTACCCCGCGCCATGCAGCTCCACAAGGCAGCCTAATGAGCCGTACTTTCCCCTCATGTGCCACTCCAGTCGCAGCAAGCTTTGGGTGAGCTCTGTGATGTAAGGGTCCTTGGTTGGGTCAGAGGTCGACAGGTTGGTGTGCTGATGGAGGAGGAGGAGGTTGCGGAACAGGGAGCGGGTTTGGTGGCGTACTCCATCTAGTGGGTGTTCCCAGTGGGAGTAGATATGCTCCAGGAGGTGTCGCTGGAGATCAGAACCTCCACTAAGTGACTGCTGGAGGCTGGGAGGGCAGGGCTGCGTCTCCCCCTGCAGGCAGTCCAAGGCAGCTCCACTCCACAGGGTCAACACCCGAGCCACTACCATAGCTGTACTGGACTCCTTTATACTACAGCAGGGAGGATAAACAGAAACTTCTTAAATAAACCTGCAATCACAATTTTTTCCCAAGCTCTGGACAACACAAGGATATTTCATTCAGAAGAACTTCTGAGACACGTTTCAATTCTCCAATGAAGAAAGGATCAACATTTACAGTAGTCAGTACTGAATGGGAATCAGTTTTTTGGAAGTACCTGACATCTAAATCCAGCAGTGTGTTTGGGACCAACAGCAGCAGTTTTTCCCACTGTGGCCCTGGTAGGGCCCCCTTCCAGCTCAACATGGCCAGAGCCCCATGACACAGATACAGAGAGACACCCGGTGGGCGACTACTGGTACACAGACCCTCACACCTCTGCTTGAGCCACTGAGCTGCCGACCCCAAACCCTGCGCTGAGCCGCACAGCAAACTGCACACCTGATACACAAAAACAAAGACAAGAAGGACCAAGATACAGAAATACAGCTTAATATGACATCACTGTTTCACATTACATTGTGATTTACTGATTCAGATAAGACTGCAGCTAAATATTGATTTTACCATACACTCATTTCAAGGTGCCGCTTTGTTAGTTTACATTTGTATAATCATGTAAGATAATTACTTTACAAGACAGTCTCATTCAGAACATACAAATAAATCTTTTTAAAATGTACACTTTTAATCCTCAACTCACCACAGAAGCAACTTCATCTCCAGAACCCATGACAGACCTGATTAACAAGACTACAGCCATGCCGGCGGTGCTCTGGACTGCCTGGATGAACTCCTCTGTAGGCAGGGACAGGAACAGAGGAGGGAAAGAAGGGAGAGTGTGTGCTGTGTGCATTAGATTTGTGATTTATTGTTTCTCATTTGCTAGTTTAAATGTCTCGTATTTAAAATCTTTGAGCAGTCATGAAGGTCTGAGTGTGGAGAAACACTTGTGTGCTAATGACAAGGAACTGCAATATAACTGCTCCTCAAAAGCTGCTGTGCACAAGTAACAGTCAATATTTGCAACATTCGTTTTCTATGCAAATAATGACTGATATTTTGGCAATTAGATGAAAGCAGGTCTAGACGTATACCTCTTTAAAGGTCGCTCAAGGAGAAGTCTTGTTCTGAAATCTCATGAGAGTTGAGTTGTTGTCGAAATCAGCTAAATAATCAGCCGTGACTTTGAAAATCTTTTAGATAACACTAAGCTAAGCTTTCTGTGCTCCAACACAACAAACTCCTCCCAGCGTCATTCTCTCCAACTTGGTCATGGCTAAATATTTAGCTGATTTCGAAAACAACTCTTGCAAAATTTCAGGACGAGACTCAACATTCGATAATGTTGTCAGACACTTATAATAACAATCTGTGCCTGTTAGTGGCAAAAACAAGCACTTGGACATATTGACAGTGCACTATTGCCCCATTGGATTACATTGCAGCCCGTTTCGCATCTGGTGGCTGAAGCACTCTCACTCAATGCTGGACCAATCTCAAAAATCATTGTCCCCATTAGTCACTTAGACACAAAATGATTGGTTGAAAACTACCAAATTTTCCCTTTAAGCTGAATCTCTGCACTTGTCAGTGAGTTCCATGTCTTACCGTCAGTGAGGATGTGTGTGTAGCAGCTCAGCAGGCTGCTTAGTGTGTCCTCCAGCTTGCAGTGATCCTGAGCAGCCTGCAGGGCAGCACTGATGGTCTCCTGAGATCTCTGAATCACCAGCATGGACGTCTTCACCACCGTCAGACAGTGATGCATCAGCTGGGCCTGAGCTATGTGACGGCCTACCAGACCACTAAAACAACAGCAGGGGGCGACAGAGACACACAGAGAGACAGATCACATATTGTGAATATCAGCAGTGACCAGGTTCTCATGTATCAGCATGTATCTCATGTATCAGCATGAGTTTTTGCACTTTGCACTTTTTGGTAACGACGAAATAAAGCATTTGGGGTTTAATAAAGTATATTGTAATGCAAGTAATGTATGCACTAACTTGTTAACTTTCAATATGAGACAAAATTAAATGCCAAATATAAATAAGTACAAAACAGATATGAAAGGGGAGATGTAAAGAATACAGGATATGCCTCCATACCTGTTCTGGTGAAGGTATTCACTAAGTCCTTTGTGAAGGAACTGCAGCACTATGAAGATAAGAAGAGAGTCAACAAGAGGATTTTCTCAAAATTACAGTCCTCATTTAAAGTAGAGCTGATAATCAAATAATCATCTCAGTCATTTTTCAAGCATAAATGCCAAACACTCACCAGTTCCCACTCTTCCATTGAGATAATTTGCTTGTTTTCGCAGTTTTACATCATTGTAAATGGAATATCTTTGGGTTTTGGACTATTGGTCAGACTAAACAAGCAATTTGAAGATGTTATCTTGGGCTCTGAGAAACTGTGGTGGGCAATTTTTCCGCAATTTGTGACATTTTGTACATTAAGTGGATAATCATTTAACTGAGAACACAATCAGCAGATTAATCAAATATTAAAGTAATTGTTAGTTGCAGCCCTAATGTAACACTTTTTAACAAGAAAGCTGGGCACTGACCTTCTGGCAGCAGTTTGTTGATGCATCTCTCACCTGGACATAGAGGATACGGCAAAGACAGTTGTTTATCGAACTGAACAAGAGGAGGTGATCAAAAGAAGTATATATCAGCAGTGAGAGCAAAGGCAATCGATCACCCGCTCACCGAGAGGGAAGCCATCTGCGCAGGCAGCGATGGTGTCTACTATGTGAGGATATTGGTCTGAAGCTGGGTTGGACAGACAGTCAGACAGGCAGGCAGACAGACAGGCTACAGTCCGCTCCTGAAGCCAGGCTGGTACTGAACCCAGGGTACTGAGGAGAGCAACACAGAGACATGTTATTTATCAGAGAGCTTAATAATGTATTGTACACACAAACAAAGTGGAAATAAGGCATAACAAACTTGTAGAGCCAACAAAATTATATTCTTACAACCAAATAAAAACACCTTTATTGCATTTTTTTGCAGCTTTCAATTGCAAACTGAACAGTTGTGGACTTAAGAAAACTGACAAATAAAAGTGTGATTCTGGCATGACACAAATGTAGCTGCGACATGAGAGGATGATATTCATCATGAAGATTGTAGAGATATTTATTTTAAATGATATGACAGCAGGACTTAGGATTTCAAAAACAGAGGGATCAGTTCTTGCTGTTTCTCTTCTGAAGGCAGAATAAAATCTGTGATGCCAACTGGTTACATCCCAAGCTAGTGACCACAGAATTTCCCACATCTTCTCCTTCTCATTTCAAACTAAGAATACTTAAACTTAGCTTTGTACCTGGCAATGGCCCGTCGTAGAGGGTTCTTGGCCTGCAGGGAGGTGTAGACCAGAGCCAGGGTGTGTAGACAGGCCTCTAAGAGAGCTCCATCAGGCTGCTCTTCACTCAGTGCCTCCAGCTGGGACCCTGCCTGATGCAGCATGAACACACACACACACGCTGGTTATATACTGTCAGTAATGCTTTAGAGAGAATACTTGACAAGATAATGCATATCATCCCAGACACACATTAATCTTGTTGTTATACAGTGCTATTTTGATCACTACTATTATCATTATGCCTTCAACTGCTCTCCAAACCAACCTTTTTAACCAGCTGGATCTGCTGCACTGGCTCTGTCAGCTTCAAACAGGATTGTAAGGTCTGGGCAACCTGCCTGACTCCATCTTCTCCTCCATCCAAAGAGAGAGATGCTAAGAAAGACCAAGATACACACGTTGTTAAACATTAAAACTGACACACATCATGCAGTGGAAAGTCCACACATCTAGTCTGAAAGAGCTCTGTGCACTTATAGTTTTGGGCAGCACCTATAGGATTTGCATGTGTTTTCAGTAACCACAGCATCAGTGAACACAGTTTACCTATGAGCTTGTGCAGATTCTCCTCGTCCAAAACAACAGCCTCTACTTTGGCTGTCTTCTTCTTCACCACCATGACTCTGCCCTGTAAAAGCACCAACAGTTAAGTCACTTCCATGACTGCAAGAGTGTTTATGTGACAGCAATATTTCCAAATTCAAATCATCTGAGAGGTTGAGTGAGAAGGGATACCAGTTACAGATACCAGATACCAGTACAAATTCAACCCTTCACCTTCACCATCTCTCTCTCTCCCTTTGACACACACACATACACATTTTATACATAAATACACACATGCTTAAACTATTTTCTTTCTGTTGTTACTGCAGTATTCGCTTTTACTTGGCTTTCTCATAAGTCCTGTTACTAGCATCTCCTAACTATTGCTAGCTCTCTGGCATTGACTCTACGTAAGAAAATGTAAAGGCGAGAAAGAGACACAACAAACAACGTAACAGTAAACCCATTATATGCTTAAAAAGAGTCGAGGAATAACCAAAGTGTAAAGTTATACATCAACAACGTTCACCTCAATCCAGCATGTGGTTTACTCTGGGCTTTCTGCTTCTGGTGGTAGCCTTCTTCTTCTTCTTTAGTTTTACCAACGTTAAGGGTGCATGGCGCCACCTGCTGTACCGGAGTGTGTAACATCATGACTTTAAACAACAAAAACTAACAAAACAAATAAACAAACGAAAAAAACTGTAGCTGCAACTTCTAATGTCAAGCTAGATGATAATAGAGCTTTCACGTCCTGTAATTTATGTTTTTTTCCTCAGACTAAAATTAGGTTTATATATTAGGCAAAAAGTACAATGAAATATGTATTTGTATTTGTACTTTTTGGTAGTATATTATTCCATATCTGCTTCTGAGATTAAAATCAATAGTTTGATACATTTTTGTGGTTGAACGAACCTTGAAGACATATTTGTACACACTTGTACACTTGTACCATCCACACAGCAGCAGCCTGTTCTCCCTGCTGCCCTCAGGTAGGAGGTACAGGAGTTTCAAAACACACACCAGCACACTGAGGAACAGCTTTTTCCCCTCAGGCCATAAGACTACTAAATAAATAACACACACACACACACACACACACACACACACACACACACACACACACACCTCTGTGCAATATTTGTCAGACCAGTGATTGAATACCATATGCAACCTTTTTGTGTCTTGATTCTGTCTTTTTATATACTTTATATATATTTTAATGCAGGATGACCATCGCTCTGCCCGGCTTATCTTTGTTAAGGTGCTGGAATTATCAGTTAGTACAAACTGATATCAGACCTTCATCACAGTATACATCTCTATAATGTATATTCTGATGAGGGTCTGATAGACCGAAAGCTAAAAAGTAAAGTGAAACACTGCATAGGTCTAAATGTGTGGAAATCTCTTGCATCAGTTATATATATATATATTTTCAAAAAGTATATATTTTCAAAAAAATATATATGTATATTTTGTATTGCTTTTATTTTTTGTTATTATATTTCATATATCTTTTTTATATACAGAATTATTATTTACTTTTTTCTGTAATGGAGCCTCTCAGCCAGAGTATTTGACACGGTTGTACTCGTTTAACCAGAGTGACAATAAACATCTTGAATCTTGGATCTTGTATAATATATTTTTTTAGTTTGAATCCATACTAACACAGCTTTCCTGTTTTGTTCTGGTAAACTTGACACACCTATAAAACATGCTGCTCGGTGAGACGTCACTTCCGATAAATAGTAGCTCACCCTCGGTCTTTCCATAAAATAGCGCTCCGGGTTCTGATTGGTGGAGAGCTTCCGTCAATCAAAGACAAACTTTGTCATCCTGCAGCGCAGGGAAACGCCTACCTGATATGTGATTGGATGCATTTCACGAAACCACACCGTCTCTCCAACCCGCTCCCAACTTCTGCCTGAGAGCTGAAATGAAAACCTCTGGGAAAGAGAGAAATTCATCATTTTTACTCATGAATTAGGATTTTTTTTCCCCACACAGGAATAATAAGAAATATACAGACGTTGGAGTCGACATGGCGTGAAGTCGCGTGTATAGTGTCGCTTCATCAAATATTCTTAAGGGTAAGCAGAGAAACTTTGATGAAAATGTGTCTCTAACTGACGCTGTTTGACCTTTTTATAGTGTGAATCATTTAAACGTTGTTTTTTATTCAGTTGTTGAGCACTAGTGTCTCACTTGGCAGTTATTTGGTGTGATAATGATGTGAAATTCATGATTTAGCTGAAGATAGTGTGAATATTGGCTGCTGTGGTTTGTCATTACTCATAAATTCACTGTTTTCAAGCTAAGAAAGTAGCTAGTGTTGTTTATGTGTGTTTTACTAGCTGCTGTTGTAGTCAGCGTTGTCTTAAGAGCTATAGCTCTAAAAATTTGTAAACTATTGAAATTTGAAATTTACTTCGGGTCTGCAATAAATCACAGAAATAATCAGGTCATATGTATAAATATACACATTCATATACACGCATATATACATGGACACATAAAACGGAGGCAGATACTCAAATACCACAGATGAAAACAACACAATAACACAACTTAAGAGATTTCTGCAGTCTGAAAAAGGTGTAGGAGATGTTACAGCTTATGCCCTTTAACAACACATCATATTTGACCTCAAAAGGTAACATCAAACACAAATATCTCAACAATATATAGTATTTTTTAATGACATGCTAAAATATTCTTGTGACAACGAAAACACAGTTTTAGCTGTGATGTGTTATAGTCTATAAATTCAGAGAGAGCTACACCTTATACCTGTTAGCTAGCTAGCTCACTGCTTGACTACTACTAAAAATTTTAAGTCTCTGTCAGAATAGAAATATATTTAAGTAATCCTTTTAGTTTAAAAAAAACAAAACAACTTAATATTAATATCATTATCAGTGTACTTTGTTCCAGTCGGCAGGCATTCATTACAGTTCATTTTACAGTTACAAGTGATTTATCTACACATAGTACATCTTCATCTTAACATAAATGGTGAGTAGCAGAGCTCTTATAGCTGTTAATGGCTCACTACATCACCAGTCCAGACCAAAACACAGTGAAACCCTCAGACAGCACATTCTCTCTCTGTACGCTGACACCGACTTTACTCAACAGGAAGTGGGAAAGAAAGCGACGGACAGACAGAAAGAGACATAAAAGAAAAAGAAACAGAGTCAGGGGTTAAATAGCCTTTCATGTTTTCCACCAGTCACATCCTTTCATCATCACTGTGGAATGAAGGAAGAGATGAGTGTGCAGAAAATGTAATCTGTCCTCCATTATAGAAAATTGACTAATATTCACAAATGATCTTATTTAGATTTACAAAAGATGTATTTATAAGTAAATGTGAGTGAATTAGCTTCTCAGTAAGATAACTATATCAGAGTCACTACAAGTCTATAACATTTTTTATTGAGGCAAAAGACAATTTAAACCTCAGCAACCGACTAGACTATAAAAAGGGTGAGAGAGGGCAGTTTACTATGAAATTAATGATATGATTAACAGCAATGCAGCGTAAATTACAGCATATTAAAATGATACAAGGTGTTTTAAAGTGTTGGTTGACAAAAGTGGCTTAACGTCATTGTAAGTGTGAGTTACAATTTCAAACTGTTTCATATAAAAAGCCAATGATTCCACATTTGTATCCCAATGCAACATGTCATATTAAATTCTTGCCCTCAGTCACTTGTGTTGTTTTGTTTTGTGGGGTGAGAGCTCTTTTTTTCTTGCCTTCATCAGTGTCGACCACAGCAAACAAGCAACAGAAATAAGTGGAAACTGGTTTATGGCCTCCCTCCACACATGTTTGCAGTCTCTTTGTGAGGAGGCCAGGCTGGTAATGAGAGGTTATTACTTGGAAGGGAAACCTAGACTTTCTATCTTCCTCCCTCTGGTCTCCTCCATCAGCGATCCTCATCTCTCTCTCTCTCTGTCTATCTCTCTCTCTCTCTCTCTCTGTTTACCACCTGTTTTCCAACGATAGTGTTGGAAAACGTGATGCGAGTCCACCCTGGGGAGTTTGTCGAGGGTGTTTTGGAACAACACAGTGGTCTTTATCTGTTTGGCCAAGCTGGGCGATACACCCACTGCCCACACTGGTCCGGTTGGGCTCGACCCTGGAATATTTCAGGTGCTGGCTGGTGGCAAAACATCTGCACCTGCATCTGTCTGTCTGCTTTTGTTTTATATATCGAGTTTATTCGACATTCTATAGCCTTTCAACAAGAGTCAATACTGCTCAGTGACTGCTGTCCATCTCTGATATGACTGATAGGATAAAATTTGATTGGTCTCCTGTTAATTAAAACTGATCAATATCATACTCCTTGTTTGTGACCTGAGCATATTCTAACACCTGAATTATTAAGGGTTTGAATGGGATTTCAGACCTGAATAACTGGGATTAGATGTTTAAACCTAAAGATGTTAAATATCTGTCATTTGTATCTTCCTATGAAAACACATGTTTGTCAAACAGACAATATATCAGCAATTATGCCGTCTGCAATATTCCCAACCAGCTTCAGAGACTGTTGTCTGTAGCTGACCTTGACCTCTCGCCTCCCTGCGGAGGAGGAAATTAACAGACAATTCTCCCACAGGAAACATACTGTATTGCAGATTTCAGTATTATAATGTACATACTGTATACTGTGTGTTCCAGAGGGCCAGGCAATATGGCGGAAGAGGAGGCCATGAGCCAGGAGGACTGGAAGGAGAAGTGTATAGTCCTCGAAGCTCTGCTCATGAAGTTCAGGGTGCAGATCATCAAGATTCGAGAACTCACCGCTGACAAGGTAAATCAGTTATAGGCATCATTCATCATCACAGGGACAGTTGTTGTCTTGTTTGCAGTCAGAGGTGTCCTGTCAACAGTTTTACAGACATCACTTTTATTTAATGGAGGTTTGTGGGTGAGATACGTTTTGGACAGCAGTACTGTGAGTGACCACTGGGACAAACTGGCAGCACGGCTGAGTGGCGGTACCATATATAGCTCTCATAATATATATCCATGATATGCACTCCTTGGAAGGGCGGTTAATGACACATTTCTGTTTACAAATCATATATTTTTTGGTTCAGGCATGATCTCTCGTATATTTATCTTCTTAAACTATAACTAAAACCAGCAATACCTAGATTAAAAAAGGATTAAAGAGAGAAAAACATGAAACTAAATTGAGATAAGAGATCTAAGATTAGCAGCTTTAGTTTCAGGGTCCTGCTGTTGTACATGTTGGCTCACTGTCACACTGTCGTGACTTACTGAGGGCACCTGAATAGAACAGAGCCATTGTTATCAGTAACACCTGTATTTTTCCTACTAAGATAAGTCAAAATGTCGGCTGAGGAAAAGGTCTATTGCTCCATGGACAATGTCATAATTAAAAAAAAAATCGTCATCATGCGGTCCTCATAAATATAGAGGTAGAGGAAGATACTCGAACAGAGAGTTGTGGTATGTCTGGTCTGGTGAGTACAGAGCAGCTGGCCAGCACTGGGCCGGCCCAAACTGCTCAGTGGCCTAGATCTGAAGCTGCTCTCCAGGGAGGCTGATTAGAGCTCTAATGTAAACAGCCGTCTGACCACAGGGCTCCGCCACGCACTGCATGATGGGATTGACCCAGCTCCAGTCAATTACAGAGTCAAAGTAAGCTCAGCTGGACAGCAAAACAAACTCCCGGAGAGACTTGGAAGAAAGATTGGGTTTGGTGGGTTTTTGCAGCCCACGTAGCACATGTGAAAGACTCCGCTGCATATTTTTGGCCTTATCCATCGTATCTGACAGTTGAATTTTTACTACGTTTAAACCTTTTTTCACTCGACATTATAAAACACACCATTAATGGCTTTTTAAAAAAAAAAAAAACTGGATGAACATCTGAAAAATAATCAGCAAACTAAAGCATAAAACATTGTGTAATTTACTGTTCAGTGTAAACTAATTTCTACTTATATGGGTCACCACCTCGTAGCCCTTAGCCAGTATTAAACTGTTTTTCTCAGTAGACTGTAGAATGTGGTCAGTGTGTTTGTTGCAAATCTTATAAAGAATAGCTGTAGTAATCATCTGTAGTAATCAGTAATCATCTTTACCACATACTGTACGGAAGATCACTGGTTTACTTCCCAAGTATCCAGAGTTCAACCAGAGTTCAGCAGTTTTTTTCCGAGGACTTGTAGTGACAAAAATATTTGTGGATTGAAGCTGGCAACCAGAGATACTAAGTGCTGATGTTCAGTATCTTTTATTTATGATCGATTGCATTTCATGAATAAAAAGAATGCAATGATTCAGTGGATCCAGAAGTTTGGTTTGGTAGTATTCCTCCTGTAAACCCAGTAGAGTGAATAATAACTGGGTTCTGCAGTGTTTCCTATCAGAATAAATGAAGTTGAAGGGCTTCCCATTAACAATCAGAGAGACCTGAGCAGCTTTACAGTAAATATGTAATCAATCAGAATAGTTACATCATATCAGAAAACCATGAAACCATGAGTTGTCAATATCAGATTTTTAATAAAAGGTCAATATTAGCCTGTATGTTGCCATATCTTGATCTTAACTGACTTCACTTGTATGTATCCTAGGAACAGTCTGGAAGCATTAGCACATCATGTGAACTCCACGTGATATTTTTGCGTTAACATGTCGTTATTTTACTCATGCGGCTTTGTTGTAGGATGACCCTTGACCTCGCGCTGGCTGACCCGCTGATGCTATGAGGTCATTGTGTTAATATCCAGTCCCCTGCTGATGTGTTTTCTCTGCTCTGTGGCTCCCATCGCCTCCGCCAAAGCTTGTTGTTTTAAAGCTGCGCGGGGGCGCATGTACGTCACTGCAAAATCCCCCTAATATCTCACTGTGGAGGTGGGCTAATAAAAGGATGAAGAGGGAGTTAAGAGAAGTCATTTTCATTTTCAGCGGTGAGGATTCTGCTGATGAAGCCTCTTACGCTGACAATAGGTTGGCGTCCATTCATTCATGCTAACCGCAGCGTTATTATAATACAAGCAGACTGAAGACCTGGATCCTACAGTATAATTTGAGAAATTTATATCAAATGAATCATGTGGGTTAAGATTGTAAAATCAACAAAATGTTACTACTTTGAAAGTAATTATCTCATTATGGCTAATGTCTTGTTTCTGAAACATCCATCTTCATCTAGCACTGAGTATTTTTTCTAAGAACATATAAAACACTTAATATCTCTGTTTCTATGAGCTTTCAAACTCAAAAGCAGATCAATAACTTATTTAACTGAAGGTACAGTTGTTGTTGAAACAAGTAGTTTTGCATTTGAATCAAGTAAAATGATCTCACAGATTCTTCTTCTTCTTTTTAGGGAGATTTGACTCATTAAAGTGTAATTAAATCACTTTTCCAGATAGATATTGTGTGTAGTGACACCGTTTTTTTTTTAGCATCATCTGGATTTCTTAAAAGAAAACTTTCTAAATCCAAACTATAAATGGTAATTATTGGAAAAGAATGTGAACTGCCAGTTAATTATCAATCAATCTGTTAAATTGGGTCTGAAAATGAATCCTGGCAGCCTTGGCAAATTGCTGAAATCCTAGAAAGCCTGTGAGAGGGGATAGAGAGGGAATGCGGGGAGAAAAAAAATGAAGCCTTGTGTAAAGATTGAGCTGCCCAAGGGAGGAAATACCCGGTTTAGTAAACTGTGTGTGTGTGCGTATGAGTGTGTGTTGCACAGGAAGTGAGTTTGCAAACTTAAGCAGTCAGTTATTCTTCGTGTGCACGTGTACGTATGCAGGTCAAGTCAAAACCGTTTACTGTAGAAAGTGTGCTTAACTTAGATTTTTCACAAAAGTGTAAAGTGATGGTGTGGCTGTGTGGGTGCAGTTATTTGGGAGGGACGTTAGTTTTGGCCAGCAGGGCCTCCAGCTGTAACAGTAGGCTACACATCTCACAGTGGAGGCAAAGAGGCTACAGTATGTGTGTTACATTTTCCTTGGATCTGTCAGCCTCCCCCCTTCAACCTAACACACTCTAACAATCTTTATTCTAGCTGTCTGCCCGTCTATCTCTCTCGCCTAGTAAGGGAAAATTTTGAATTGCGTAAAATGCAAATCATAAATGAAAAGATTCCAACACTTTCATCGACTTGGATTATTTTCAGTATAGTTGTGAAACGTCAGAGGTTATGCTGTCAAATGTCAAATAAATGTCATTTACAATAAGAGAAAAGCTACACACACATATATCTGTACTGTACGTATACTGTACACAAACCGCAACGGGTGGAGCAGCTTTCTGGGTTGGCCATACTGATTGATTCCACATTTGGAACATTGGCATCCTCCTATGTGGTAGGCGGGGTTTCCTGAAGACAGACAGACAGGGTGAAGGGTACATCCAAAAAAACCTTTAAAGGTGCTGGATTGAAAATCAAACTAAAGGCAAGAATCAGACTAAAGATCTGCACACTGTACTGATAGCTCCCAGCAATCGATTCAATTCAATTGTTAGGCGGGGTTTACCAGCCATATGGTCCAATCATGTGTCAGGTTAGGAATGCCAGTCACGGTCAAGAGGGTCAAAATCGGATGGAGTGTATCGGCTGGACGTCAAACTGTAGCCATGGTATAAGACAGTAATATGTGGAGATAAAGCAAGAGGTCATTCTGTGATTCACACAAACACACACACATCCAAATCAACAGTATCTTCTCCATATGTGTCGCTACACTCAGACATCCGCTTGCAATTTTCATCTCAAGCTGCCAAGTCACCAGCGCGTATCTGCCCACGGCTAACCTTGAGTTATTCACTTATTTTCCCTTATATGTCCATTTGCATGTGTTTATGTTTTTATGTATCTATATCTTTCATTTTATTGAACATATTTGACACTTAACAAGTCTTAATTATAGAGTTTTAAAGTGTCGGTGAGCATATTTGGCAGAGAATGAGTTCTAACTCTATCTATATTTGGTGTTCAACCCATATAAGTGTAGGTAACGTAGGGGGTAAGCACTGTGGGTCGTAGCGGCTACAGAAAGAGGCTTTGTGAGCTGGCTGTCTGGCTGCGGATGGAGCGATGGGGGAGGGATGGATGGAGTTCAGGGGGAGGTTGGACACAGAGAGCCAGTTGTGGAATTCCAGGAATGGAAGTTGAACTGGAGTTTGGATCGGAGCGGGGAATTGAATGCAGAGGTGATAGAGTGTCGTACGGAGGTGATGGGGGCTGAGGGAGAGGGAGGGGAGAGATCACGTGTATGCGTGTGTTTGTGAGGCCTAGACTTCAGTGAAGCAACAAGAGCACTCATACTGTGTGTGAGTATATTCCAGAGAGCAGGTAATAACTCTTCAAATGACCACGATGTTACGCTAACCTGTCATTGCTCATCCCAGTTAAGCTGCACAGGATATAACACACACACACCCCATCCTGATTCATCCTATATATATCATACAGAATGAGCAAAACACACATATACACAGAGGAATATCATCATCATCATCATCATCAGACGTGTGTTTATAGGTTTTTATATGTTGTTATGTCTGATCTGTGTGTGAGATTGTGTGTGTGTGTGTGTCGTCTCCAGCTGTAGCCTACAGTATACATGCCCTGTAATTAACATGCTGTTCTCTGCCAGATGCTATATCTGTTATTGAGGGAGGCACATGTGGTTTGTCGCTTGCGGTACAGCGACGGATCTATATAGAGAAGATAGAGAGAGAAATAGAGAGGGTGTGTGTGCTTGTGTGACATACATTAACCTTCTTCATGTCTGCTTTTGATCAGGAAATAAATGTAAATCCAGCTTGCACAGGCTTTTTTTTCTGAAGTGAAAGGGATGTGTGTGTGTGTGTGTGTGTGTGTGTGTGTGTGTGTGTGTGTGTGTGTGTGTGAGTTAGATCAAAATAAGTACAGAAATAGATGAAGAGAATTCCTGCAGAGAGGTTATGTATCACAGTATCTTCAAAAGCCAGACATGAAAGTGATGTGGCTCCACTGTCCAATAAGTGAAATAAATACACCCACGCATGATGTATAGCAGTCACCGTCAGCATGTTGAGGACACACAGTGACATAATCTCATAAACTCTCCTTCTTAGAATCGGCTTCTTTAAAAAATCACATTGAAACGACAAGTGGGACTGTGGCTGCAGTAAAGGCCTCGCTTTCAGTTTGGTCCAGAAAGCGTCTCGCAGTGGAAACAGTGAGTGGCTCTGGCAGGGTGTGGCTGCTTTTGGACTGAGCTACGTCCGTTTCTGCTGAACTCTGGAAGCTAACAGAAGCAAAAAAGGGGGGAAAGCTGAAGCACGGCCATGCCAGTCTGCACTGACTGTGTCAGCGCTGCAGCTGAATACAGGTGCCGCTCTTCACGGTAGAAGAGCAGCTGTGTTAACTCATCTGAGTGCGTAAGAGAATCCCCTCTGACACTGATACCTGGCAACATCATTGTACATATGACATAAGAGCATCGGTCATTTTCCACTTCTAAAAGTTCTTAGTAAGCTTAGTAAGTACTAGGAAAACTGAACTGCCTTAAAGAATTCGGGTGGAGGAAGTAATGGAACAAAAATTGAATCTTTTTTATAATCATGGCTGTAGAGCTGTGTGCAGGTACAGGAACAGGTAGCTGAAAGACATACTGATTGAAAACATTCACACAGTAATACAGACTGCAAGGATGTAGCCGCAATTGGGTCTTAAGGCTTATTCGATATGGTCGAAATCAGTATTACAGTATTGCTAAGGATACTTTTTGTTATCACTCATGAACGTAGCAGATATATGCAACATCACATGTAAAATAATGATGTTTGAAGCAGTGAATTGCGTTCCACTGTTATGCATTTGATGAGACTTTGCTCAAAAACCTGAATAACTTATTTTTCAGTTTGTAATAACTTGGTTTGGAATCATTCATTTGGATAATTTACAGAAAGGTGATAAGAACATGATGCTGAAAGTTTGTGTATGTGCGGAGTTTGACACTGTGCTCACCTGAAATCTGAGTTTAACGCGTGTAAGTATGAGCAGGATTTTGTGACATCACTACTTGTCCGGGAGCCAATCGTGTTCAACTTACACACATGAGAGGTTGAAACTTTAAACCTACATATACTGAGAATTGATGTCTCAGTTAAGATGGAGACATCTTGCCTCTAGTGGTTGAACTTTTGAAACATTTGCACATTTACAGACTCTGGATTTTCAAGGATATGTGCTTTTAAAATTTTTTAACTAGGGAATTGAACTTTTTTTAGTGGAAAAACCACATCTTACACAAATCATCATTCAAAGCAGAATAATTTAATGTCCTGAACGTAGTCAATCTGTCATGAATACGACATTTATATTTTAACCCTACGATGAATCACTTCCTGAAATAGCGCTAGCTGTGTGTCGACCCACTTGCCCTTCAGGGACTTTGAAAGTTTCCTCTAATCTAATTTGTACGTGTATATGTGCACATGTAGCAAAATATTCCAACCGTGGTGGTTGTAAAATTGCTACGCAGAGAATTTCCATCGACATTCCTACATTTTTTCCTCCACGAAGCCAGTGAGGTTTGAGAGCGTTTTCTCTGAAGACACTGGTTTCACTGCTGCTTCCGCCACTTTGAGCTGAGGAATTTCAGAGGAATGTTGCTCATAAAGTCAAGTCTCTCCTCATTTCCCGCAGGGTTTTTCATCCCTGTGTATGCGCATGTGTAGTGTGCGTGTCAGTGTGTACACTGGCATACGTGCTGGTATCTGTCTGTGTACGTACGTGCGTGTGTGTGTGTGTGTACATGTGTGCTGTAACTTATGTGTGAAAGCTGCGTGACCTTTTGGGGTGTTACTGCAGGTTTAACACACTCCTACCAGGTTCTGCATGTGCTGCTCTGATCTTAGCATTGTACACAAAGAGCTGGTTGTACCTTTATAGATGTGACACCTCATCATCATTATGCAACCGGTTAAAGGTGCTATACGCAGGCCTTCTGCAGCAATAAAACTGCCTCATCAATTCTGAGACATTAAGTGTAGGTGTTGTAAACAAATGAATCCTTTGCCAAGAAGACTTGGCAGCCTGTTCTTGGAAATGGATTCTACATCCTGTTTTCTATTTAGGGAATTCTGCTGGATTGTTTTGCAGCAACCAGGAGATCCTCTGACATTTAAAATACATATTTGCTGTTTGGAGCTTTCAGTTAAAACCATCTCCAGGAGCAGGTAGTTGGTCAGGATCAACAGCTTATATTAAATACCAGGTGATTGCTCAGTCAGTGCTCAGACATGAAATCTATGGATAATATACAAAAACACTGAAATAAATGGTCAAACTAAATATTGGGGATTCCAACATGAAGACACATTTGTCATCAGTAGATATAAACCTTCCTTGAACAGAGGTCTAAAAGCTTCCAAGGAACTCAATGTGTTAGCATGACACATAGAGCTGTGGGTGTTCAATTGTTCCTGTGTTCATCATGTGACATCATCAGCCTAATTGATGCAACTGGACAATCAGCTGGCACACCTGGTATTTATTAGCAGTTGTTTCCTGATATTTTTAACAGCTCAAAGTGAAACTGAAATCGTAAAACAGTAAATATGCGTCTGTCCTTTTCTTCTTTTCTTCTACTTTTATTTGTTTTGATGGAGCTACTGTAAAGGTGACAGTTGTTTTCTGTCATTAAATATATATTGAATTATACAGTATCAGCCAAACGTTTGGATACACTTCCTCATTCAAGAGAATGGGAAGGTGTGTCCAAAAAGTATGTTATGAAGTGACAGGGACACAAAGGAGAACAATATGGTCTTCAATTTGACAAACATGCAGGCGTGTATTAGTCTATTCTATAATGATAATTGGTGATGGGGAATGAATGTTCTGTTTCTGTAATAACAGGATGCCACATTTAAATTTAACAAACGATACTTGAACATACTGTAAGTACAGATGCAAACTACAATCAACATTCAGTGAATTGAAGCAAAGAGATCACTTTTTTATAGAGTTTTTGTTTAATTACCAAAATGTAAATGTATTTGCACAGTGCACCTTTAAATAGTCAGTATTCTAATCCTTAATGTAAATTTTGAATCAGAAAAGGTGAAGAAAGTCCAAGACCAGCCGAAAAGCATCTGCTCATTCCCAGCGTAGCAGCGTTATCTCAAGTGGTGTTCTCATTACTTCTCTAGCATGCAGCACTTTCTTTGTCTTTATTTGGTGTTGTTGTGTTTGGCTTCAGTCTGAAGTGGAGTTGATATTTCACCTCCATGTGTACACAAATATTCTGGTCTGAAGGGGGACAAAGAATGTAACTTTGTGGGTTGTGTAGCCTATATACTGTATAGGATGCAATATGTCTTAGTAAGTAACAAGAGTTGTAAAATATTAGGAGGGAGAAATAAAAAATGTTCAAAAGAAAAGAGGTCTAATTTAAAAAAGGTGAGATTAAAGGAAATTAAATATTGTGCCTTTCCTTTCACAGATTCAACAATTGGAGACGCAGGTGATTGATGCAGAAAAACGGGCCTTCACTGCTCACCAGCAGGTAAAGCTGCAAACAGAAGTGTGTTCATCTGTTCTGTGTGTGTGTGTGTGTGTGTGTGTGTGTGTGTGCCCATGTGCTCTTATGTGTTTGTGTGATTTCAGGTGCAATGGATGGAGGAGAGGCTGAAGGCTCCAGACGGTCAATCCGGAGACTCAGAGGTGCGTTTGTTTCAACGATGCCAAGAGCTGCAGGCCTTGGTGCAGGAGAAAGAGGACTTCATCGCCCAACTGGAGCAGCAGCTGGAGGAGCAGGTAGAAAACACACACACACACACACACATACGCACAAAGAATTTCATCAATGCAACAGATGTAGTGCCAGTAGATGTGTGTTTTTTCAGATGTAAAAGAAACAAAGAATGTAGCATGCCATGCGCCAATCTTCACAGAGACATATACACACAAACAAACTTCCTTTCAAAGTTTCAGAGCTGTACTCACGTCAGACAGCTGCACACCTGGCTGAAAGTCTACTGTTGTGCCCTGGGAATGTGCTGTCCCAACAAAAACCTCTATATATCCCCATGGATTTAATAAAAGCATGATCTTGGAGAGACAAACTAACCTCCTGGTTCATTATGTACTTATGAAAGATTTATTATAATCCCTGAACAAAAACATTAAAGATGCGAGACGAGCAAACTACTTTTCTGAGCTTTTCGTCTCCACAAATACGGATAATCCAAGATGTTTATTTAAAATTACTGACCACTTTGTGAACTCATCCTCGTCTAGTGTCATAACCCTTTTCTGCTGTGACATTCCATGTCATTGTTGAAATCCACTGAGCCACTTCAAGCCAAGCTTCCTTCATTTTATCTGCAATAGCTCTCTGTTCTTTGGTTGAGTCCCAAATATTTTAGGGCTGCTTTAAGGCTTGCATGACCCCAGTGTGTCTCCTTCCACCAGAAACAAATACGACATCAGGATGCCAAGACAGTGGAGGAGAAAGCGGCTAAGATCAAGGAATGGGTGATGCTGAAGTTGTCAGAGGTAAATAGTCATACACATGGAAGAAAGAAAAATGTAAGGTGGATTGTGATGTTTAGGGTCATCAGTTTGTCATAATTTCCTCTACCAAGTGGTTGTTTTATGTTAATACATGTTTGTTCCTCAGTTTGAGGTGGAGAACGCTGCTCTAAGAGAAACCAATAAGCAACAGGAAGCTCAGATTTTGGAGCTACAGAAACAAGTGCAGGGTAAGGGCCTGAGGCGTCTGTTCATATATGTCTATCTGTAGAAACTAGCTAGATAAAATGTCCATGAGGAAGCTTTGTTTTCCAGAATTTGAGCAGAGGTGTGGTGGTGGACGAGGAGTCCTTTGCAGACCAGGTGAGGCCCAGCGTCTCAGCAGCCTGACGTTTGGCTGTTTCCAGGTGAGAGGGAAGAGCCCTCAGGTCCTCACTGGTCCAGCACCCTCCCAGAGGACCCTCAGCACCCAGGAAGAGACTGAGGGCAAAGACAAAACTGGTAAGACCACATATGCAGCAGCTATGGATATGGAAACAGCTTCTGTGATTCAGCATACGTCTGGTTGAAATGGGACACTGGCGCAGAGCTGGATGCATGAGGGCATGTTTTAATAGTGAAAAATGGAAAGTGACTCAGAGGAACTTTTTAGCCATTAGGTCATATCCATGGTGTCTTAGGGAAAGGTTTTCACTACCATACTTTGTAGCCACATAAGTTGTAGATTTCATATGACTGGAGAGGCCACAGATTGGACTGTAAATCAACCGCAGTCAAAAGGTGAAAAGAACATGTAATAGTACAGTTTTTTTAATTTGGAAAATCGTATTATTGGCTAGTAACTACAGTATCATTTATTTCATTCATTACTGCACATGCTGCATCATTTCTGAGCAACTGCAGAGACAATAATGCTAACAAGTAACACACTCAGCCTTCCTTCTCAGTTGGAAAGATCAAAGGTCATAGTCAGCTAAAGAACAGCAGACCTGGTAGGGATTCAGAAAGAGGAATGTTTGGCAGTTCATTGAGTTAAATATGCTTGCCCTTTGCTAACCATTTGCTAATCATTACAGACATCATTATTACAACATCTGTAAGAGTCTACAGTCATGCTAGCAGCTGAGGGAGCCTTTGGTTAGACACAGCACTGCTTTGAGCTGAATGCTAATATTAGCATGCTAACATGCTCACAATGACAAATATGCTATGCTGATGTTTAGCAGGTATGGTTACAGTGCTCACCATCTTAGTTTAGTGTGTTAACATGCTAACATTTTAACATTAGGACTAAAAACAAAGTACAGCTGAGGCTGATGGGAATGACGTTAGTTTTGCTGGTATTTTTGTCATAAACCAAAGTATTGGATAAATGAAAACTGTGACTGAGTGATGGTGCTGGATGAAAAGTCACAGCCAACCAACATTGCCATCCCTAGAGCCACATTGCTAGCTAAGAACCAAAATCACTGCTTTTATCAAATATACTATGGGGGCAAAGACATGCTAATGATCCAAATGTTTAATTTAGTCCTTTATATCTGAATAAAATAGAAATAAACTGATAAGAAAGATTTTTCCTGCATTTTTCCTGCATTTCAGCTGAGTTAGGGATCTGTACAACATCATTGAAAAATGAACTTTAAAAGCACAGTTTTACGTTGTAACACATCCATTATGAAATTATACAGTTATTATCAAGTGGATTTCATGAATGACCAAAATGAAAGATCCATTTTTGTGTTTGCTTTGACAGAGAAGAGTAGCAAGCAGTCAGCCTCCCCAGGGGTGGACGGTGAAGTCCAGAAACCGGACCAGACTGGACTTGTGGTAACTCCTCTGGAAGATGACAGTGCATCTGAAAGCCCTGGGGAGAATGCCTGTGGCTCTGAGTCTCGCGGCGTCTCCTCTGTGCTTTCCAGCGCTGCATCAGAGGGGGAAGGAGGAGGAGGGAGTGAGGGCAGAGAAGGAGGTGGAGGGTGTAGTCTGGAGTTCAGCCGCCCCGGCAGTGAGACCTACCTGACTGCCTCGGACGACAGCAGCTCTCTGTTTGATGATGACATGCAGCGAGCGGGGTCGTCAGATGGGGCACTGGGAGGGTGTAAGGAGGGGGAGGAGGAGGCACACAGGGCCAAGCTGGAGGACTGCACCTCCGAGGAGCTCAACAAACGATTCCAGTCACAGAGACTCGACTCCTCATCCTCCTCCAGCGAACCTAACACTCCCAGCCCCATCCTCACGCCAGCTCTTACCCCTAAACGACCCAACCCACCCCAGGACCTAAGGGACAACCCCGCCTCACCCAAACAGCCCCGGCTGCGGACCCCAGCAGGGTTCGGGTTGATGAATGTGTCTCTTGCCAAGAAACACCTGAGCCAGCCACCGATCAGCACTGAGGCGGCACATGGACAAACGCGCAACGCCCTCAGCATGCTGCGCCCGCTCCGGCCACAAGAAACTGACCTTGACCAGGAGCAGGAGGTCAACATGGAGACGGGCAAGGATACGTCTCCCCAAATCCTCCCCAACTCAAAAAATACACCCCCCTTGCTGTCCTTACAGGTCTCACCTGTCCCCTCTGAACCTGGCACAGACATGAGCCCGGACTGTGACAACTCAGCACCCGGCAGCAAACCTCCTACTCCCCCTTTACACAGGCTCCCCTCCTGGGTAAGAAGGTCCACTGTTTAATCTGAACTGTGGTCAGTTATGGGTCAATGAAAAATGTTAATCTGTGGACTGATGCTGGGAAAAATGTACATTTTGTTTCTTGCAGAATGTTAAGTTTTACAAGGTTCAAGAGCGTCTGAAGATTTTGAAGATGTTTTGGTTTTACTACAGAGAAACTAAAGTACATTTTATCTAAGATCCAGGCACAGGAGAAAGCTAAAAAACATACAAATGAAATTCTTAACATGTCCATCCCTACAAATGAAAGGCTTTTTATATACCTGTCTGTCATCTTAAAATACTGTAATACAAGACAGTGTCATCTACATGCAGTGTGTCCTTACATATAATGTTACAACACTATAAAACGTAAGCTATCGTTGGATATTTGCTTGCAAAAAGTTATTTTCTTAGTGTCATAATGTGTGTTTTTAAAATATTGACTGATATGTTTCCTCCACAGGAGAGTCGTATCTATGCTGTGGCTAAATCAGGAATCAGACTGTCTGAGACTTCCTGCACAGACCCTGCTAGCAAAGGTGAGACAGAAAAAACGGAGGCAACTCATCAACAGCCTTAGGCTCAAGTCTCAGCTTCAGAGACGTTCAACTGAATAACTGACTAACTGAAACTTTAATCTGTGTTGTAGACCCCTCCCTGCAGTCCTCCTATCCTGCCTTTGTCATGTACACATCTCTCATCTATAAAAACATGACTACACCAGTTTACACTACTCTGAAGGGGGTAAGTACAACTGTACACAGCAGGACTTCCTGTACATGCCAATGACGTGTGGTTCATTGCACAAGAAAGCCTCGTGTCTCATTCAGTAATTAGCAAAATTTGATAAAAGTACGTCAGTGTTGTGTTTGTATGCCGTCAGATTTATTTACCGCAGCTTTAAACATTTTGTTCAATCCCATGTGTATCAATGACTTTATAAGTGTGTATCATTAGTGGGTTGACCCCCCACCCTGCTTCCGTTTTGCAGAAAGCCACTCTACTGAGCAGCAGTCCGTTCTCAGATGAGTCATCCAGCTCCGAGGAATCATCCAGTTCTGGAGAAGAGGACGGCTCCTTCTGCAGCTCCCACACCTCTTCCAGTTCCCGCAAGGACAGCAGCCCAGGCAGCCCACGTTCTCTCAAGAGAGGTACACAACACATGGACTGGAAGGTTATTAGAATTTCCACCGCAGCTGAAGGGAAGACTGTCCTTGTGCACTGCAGCTGCTGGAATGGTCAACATGAAAAAAAATCACAACAGGTTTCCATTAGAAATTTATGATGTGTCTGACAGCTAAAAGTGAATTCACAGCAGGCTTAATTTACAATATTTTATAGTATTGTCTTCTAGTGTAATTCTAATATGATTTTATTTCTCTGTTTCATATACTTGAGTTTGGACAGTGATACCTGTGTGCTAAATTTTATAATTTCATAAAGAAACAGCAAAAGCTTGTGACTGAATGTGTGTGAAGGGTAAACTACTTTACCTGTGCTTCTCCTCCAGCTGTGTCCATGTCTTCAATGACGTCAGAGAGTGACTATGCCATCCCTCCAGATGCCTACTCCACTGACACAGAGTGCTCTGAACCAGAGCAGAAACTCCCCAAAACCTGCTCTTCAGCCAGTGACAATGGCAAGAGTGTGAGTCAGTCAGTCTGTATTTAAAGAATACATCCAGGGTTTGATACATTGGACTGTTGACATACATTGGACTGATGATGACATAGACATGTACCTCACTAATTTAGAGAGGTACATGTCTATGTCCTGCACTGTGCATTGTTCTACAGAAAACTGAATAGGGTTGTATGTTGTAGGAACCGATGGAGAAGTCAGGCTACCTGCTGAAAATGGTGAAGACCTGGAAGAAAACCTGGAAGAGACGCTGGTTTGTCCTCAAAGACGGAGAGCTGCTCTACTATAAATCACCTGTGAGATTAACTGTATATTATTTTATCACATTTTTTAATTTAGATGCTTTTTCACTAGCAAGAAACACACCACAACAATACGTCATTTAAAGGTTTTAATGGAAATTCAGGAGGTATTGGATGTTGAGGACAGATGAATGGATGTAAAGGGGAAAGGTGAAGGTGGAAGGAGGACGTCGTCTGTAAGGCTGGTCTAGGAGGACGGACTATAGAAGGGTTGGAGGGAAACTCGGTGTCGGGGTTCTGTCTCAGGCGTGTTTCCACCCGAGATGATTACAGGTCCAGGTCAGTTGATGTAGCTCTGTACATCTGCAGCGAGCCACCGTTAAACCGTCTTCATTCTTCCACAGAGTGATGTGATCAGGAAACCTCAGGGTCAGATCGAGGTCAACGCCACCAGCAGCATCGCTCGTGGAGAGGGAAAACAAGTTCTCCAGGTATTCAATAATGCTTAGAGGTGAAGAGTATTTTAAAAAGTAGATGTCAAAATTAAAAATATCTACCGTGATTCTGCTTCCCTTTCCCACCTTCACCTCCACCTGTGTTTTTGTCACTGCGTGTAGATCGTGACGGGGAAGCGCGTTTACTACCTGAAGGCTGACTCTCCTAACCTGCTGGAGGAGTGGCTCAGGGTGCTGCAGAGCGTACTGAGGGTGAAAGCTGCCAGTCCTCTCTTCACTCAGCCAGATATCAGGCCCGGCATGAAGGGACTGCTCATCAAGGTCCAACAGCTGCACTGACTGAATATAAATCTTCACAACATAGAACTTTACCAAAATGAAAACAATGAAGCAATGTGCAATAACATTTTTCATTTTATATGTTTACCTATTTATATTTATTTATATTTATTTGCTACTAGATTGTCACTGAAGCCACAGCAATTACTGAAATTTATATTCTATTCACGGCAGGTGAAACACGGCTACTCGAAGCGGGTTTGGTGCGCTCTGATTGGCAAAACGCTGTACTACTTTCGCAGCCAAGAGGACAAGGTAGGATTCAACATGAAAAGATTTCAGTCTTAAGATTTACATGATGTAGAGACAGAACTGTAATGCTCTTGTCAGGTGAAACATATTGATTTTCTTACCTGAAGTGATGTACTCTTCAAACCCGAAGCTTAAAAACTCATGCAAAGCTAAACAATGAGTGTCTCAACTTGCTGAAAACGTGTGTAAGGATTTAACACAACAGTAGCAGTAAGTGGCTGCAAGTGTTTGACCATGTATGTCTGCCTGTGTTCCCAGTTCCCACTGGGTCAGATTAAGCTGTGGGAGGCCCGGGTGGAGGAGGTGGACAGGTACCGGGATTCAGATGAGGACCTGAAGGCGTGTGGGCGGGGGTTACAAGTAGCGCCCTTCACCATCGCCATCCAGCCACAGGAGCAAGGGCCAACTTACCTGCTCATCGAGTCCCAGCATGAGAAGGTCTTACTCTGAATGTTCCTTTTTTTTGTTGTTATTGTATTTTATATTGATGAGGTTTGTTTGTTCTCAGCCACTGTGGTCATCACAAGTAACTTTCATGTTCTTCTTGTATTTATTATAAACAAAACTGGAAATGAAACATGCACCACATTGTTGGTTTAGCACACCAAATGGAAATGTTTTCATAAATCAGATAGAGAGGTATCCAGATTGTGTTTCTGTATACTAGTTGATCTGAACTAGTAAAAAAGAATGTTTATTTCTGTGAAATTTTGACTAATTATTAGTTCAAAGCGAGAATTGGTTGTAAAGCCTGTAAAATGGTGAATCAGTGACTCTGCTATCACTGATGGAAGTGTTTGTGTCTCTGCAGGACTCGTGGCTGTACCATCTGTCTGTGGCAGCAGGAACCACGGTGGGTAAAGTCGGCACTGAGTTTGAACAACTGGTGGGGAAACTCTTTCAACTGGACGGAGATCCAAGTGAGTATTTTACACAAATATTTTCTTTCTTGTTGCGTCTTTGCGCTTCTTTTTTAACTTCAAAATTGAGTTTCACACTAATCATTTTATTGTGATGTGTAAGGCTGGTCGTACACCACCAAACTAGATATGATAAAAATCATAACTGCAACAGCCTATTCATAATCACATATAATGTTTAATAAAATAAATGCTATTCATTATGGGAATGTTCCTCACGATAATCTGTGTGAACAATTAAACAAGAAATCCGCACAATTAAAGCCTGTTTTAAATATGTTCCAAAGGAGCCAATGAGAATAGTAGTTCATAAATCTGGACACCTGTATGTGATAGAAAATGTACCTTTGGCTGTAATGTTTGGGAAGATGAAGATCAGATGATTGTCTGATTGAGTCAAATCTTGAATAATCCCCCAATATTTGCCTCTTATAATTGCAGCCCTAAATGAAATGATCTGTAAATAAGAGATTGTTATGATTGCTGATGGATCATTCACACCCTGATGAACCAAAGCGTGTGAGTGTGTTGATGAGTAAACTGGATCATGTTTTCTTGGCCTTCATCCACCTACAAATGACGTCAAATACATCACAGCTTTGAATGCAAATCAGTGAACTCATTTGTTTTCCTTTTTTTTAATTTAACATGCAAAACAAGATGTTGTAAAAAGGTACTGATGTTTTCCAACTTGCTTTTGCATGTGGATCTTATACTGAATCTATTTATTGATGTTTTATATTTTCTTCAAGTCTCTCATTTGTCTGGTCTCTTATTTCTGTTTCTCATGCTTCTTGTAGCATATACTGCACATTGTTTAATTCATTTATATGACGCATGCTTGTTGTTGCCTTTAGCTAGAAGTCTGCCGTTCTGTATTTCAGACTCTCAGATCTGGAGACATCCCATGTTGTGTTTCAGTAAGGAGGCTCTGTCGTCTCCTCTCACTACGCTGCCCTCACAGGCCCTGCAAACAGAGGCTGTTAAACTCTTCAAGGTACACAGATGCTCTTATATAGCATTGATATGCAGTTTTATCCAGAAACTACAATGTGGACAAGTAGTCCTGTGATCATTCAGAAAATGTTGTAATTTACAAAGTGTGCCTTTATAGAATGAATGCTTTGATCAGACTTCACAACACCTTGCTGCATATATTTGAATGTTGTGAAAGCTCAAATGTATCTTATTTGAACTTTATTAATAAGACGACACAGTTGACAGTCACAGGTTGACATCTCCTGTAGCTTTTAATCTTTAATAATGTTTGAATCATTGATCATCACAGCTTATTTCTCATCCTGAATTTCTTCTCAGACTTGTCAGCTTTTCATCAACGTGGCCATCGATGCTCCGGCCATCGACTACCACGTCTCACTGGCCCAGAGTGCCCTGCAGGTGTGTCTGGCCCACCCCGAGCTTCAGAATGAGCTCTTCTGCCAGCTCATCAAGCAGACCCGAAAGAGGCAGCCGCATGGCCACCCTGGACCCCTGCAGGTGCACACTCTCACCACACGGTGGCAGCAGTAGCATGTGTTGTTTGTTGGAAACATTTGACATGGGAACGTGGATGTATTATAAGAGCTGGTGGGGCTCTGTCACTCAGCCTTGCAGCCAATTTTTCCCTTTGGCAACTCGCAGTATTTCAACGAAAAATCCCCCTGCGGCCCAACAGGTATTTTCCCCATAGAACACCATTGTAAAAGAGACATCAGTAAAACTGTAGACAGGACACCTTGAACTGCAAACAAGGTCAGTTATGACTCTTTCTATTATGAATTTTTGATCCATGGAGGCCATATATTTTTGAAACTGTTCTCGAGCTGAGAAAAGCGATTTAAAAGTCTGTGATATCACCACAATGTAAAGTCTATGGGCTGAGTGGGAACCTGTAGGCGGGGCCACCGGAGGAAACACTACTGCTCATATTCAGTGGGCCACACAATGCAGAAGTAAACCTGGAAGCTAGAAACTTTTTTTTGGCGTATGCGCCAGGCGAACAATTCTCATTGGACTGAATTGGCGCCATTTTTGGTGCAGTATCCAACTCTTATAACACATCCATGCATGGGAAATACAGAGTGTCTGACTCATCAGGAAAAAGCATTGCAGTCCAGTATGTGGTTAGTTGTAGCTCAAAGTTTCAAACTGCTCTTTGTAGTTGCTTCCCTTCTGTTGGCATGGTTACCAAAAAAAGCTTTTACATACAGAGACTAAGTCCTTAAATGTTCATCTCAGAAAAGGGATTCAAATTTTCACCTGCTTCAAAGCACCCAGTGTCTTTGTGCTCTGTCACCCTGTAGTCATGTGATCTTCCATATCCAATAACCAGACAACCTGTAACACCTGCAGACACATTACCAGCAGAGGGCGCAAATTAAAGTTGACACTGCCAGACAGCGTCAAAAGATATGTAAGATTTCCAAAGCATGGTCATGTCTCAACCGACCGGAGGATTTAAAGACAACAGACTGAGTCACAGCACAATCCTGTTGGTTCTAGACCATAAAGAACTCTGTGATCCTGTACATGAATGGACTAGCTGATTAACAGGAGCAAAACTGGTTATAGTAGTGACACACGTTTCATAGTGAAACAGTGTGTGACGAGGAGGATCCAGCCAAATGAAGCTGTTGTTTATGTCTCACATGCTGCACTATAATACTTCTGATCCTGCCTTTATAGATTTTCTGTCTCATATGGGTTTCAGTTTGTTCAGTCTGTTAAGTATCAATGTCTCTGTGTGTCATTCTTCAGGGCTGGCAGTTTCTAGCCTTGTGTGTGGGACTGTTTCTGCCACAGCATCCTTTCCTCTGGCTGCTGCAGGTTCACCTCAAAAGACACGGAGACTCCAGGTGAGAAAAGAGAAGGGGCTCAGTTCACCAGGCACTCACATAAAAAACCACTGCACAAATTTTAACCAGGCAACTTGACTACAAGACAAACTGTGGCAGACAATTTAGAAACATTGAAAAAATAGTAAAATTATCAAGTCTGGAAATCTTGTGTTTATGTCTCCTAAAGTTATTTTTCTTGAAACAAGTGAACATATCTGCCAAAACAATTACAAAAAAAAGCCCAAATAATTGTTTTTCCATAATTATTATGGATCTGGCATGATTTAATAAATAGAAATGTAGTGTTGTTTTTTTTCCAGAGGTGAATATAAAGCCCCATTCAGACATTCTTCATTCTTCATGTGAGATCAATCTATAAAAATGTTTTTCCCCTTGTGTGGAGAAAAATAAGTTTTAACCTTTGAAAAACCACAATAGTAATTAGACCAGTACTTCCTCTCTGTGTTTTAAGCCTAATTAGGAATTAAAACAAAGTCCCAACTTAATTTCCCTCCATTCTATGCTATGAAAAATAACTTAAAATCCATCACTGATGCATCATCACCTGTGAGAGAACAGAGAACAGTCCTCTTTCTTGATACCAGAATCTTTCAATTCACAGCTGCTCTCAGCAGTGACACTGCTCCATCTGGTGTACCAGGTGCCAAATATCACACAAGCACTGCGGCTCTTTCCATAAATGTCCTGTCATGTCTCAATAGAGCTGTAAGGAACATTTGATTAACAGTCATCTATGTCTGAATGACAAAAATCATCACATTAACAGATAGATAAAGCCAGCAATGCAAGATATTCCATGTCTGAAAAGGGCTAAAAACCTCAAACTAAATCTAATTAATAAATGAGTTAAGACTGCCTTCTGCATTCAGGGTAACTATTTGATAACAGATTTCTGCACTTAAATTTACTGTCACACTCTTTACAACTCCTCTGTTTTGCGCCAACTTGTCTGACAAAACTGACATACTACACTTTGATAATACTGACATAGCATTATCACTTCAAACACTTAACAGACTTACAGGAAGTGGATCATGCCAAACTAACTTCTGCAGGTTAGAACTGCAAAAAACTTGGTTTTTCTCACAGAAACAATACAGACTACAGCACCTGTCACAGTTTCCAGCTGTGCATGTATTTGCATACCATATAGCTGCATAACATCCTGTCAGGGATATAATGGAGGATAAATCAACTCAGTTTATATACCTTGCTGTTGTGAAATACAGTTCATCGTGTACAGATGAATGGTGAATTCCAAATATGTTAATACACTTGATGCACAGTATATACCACTGTATCAGTGCCTCCTATGTTGTCCTCAGGACTGAGGTGGGTAAGTATGCCATCTACTGCCAGCGCTCTATGGAGCGCACACAGCAGAAGGGCGAGAGGCAGGCCAGGCCGTCACGTATGGAAATCCTGTCTATCCTACTGAGGAATCCCTATCACCACTCCCTGCCCTTCAGTGTGCCTGTTCACTTCCTCAACAACACCTACCAGGTAAAAATACAAGTCACTCACAGTCTACACATGTCCAACTGTCAGTTTACACGCTCATGCACATGCTCACTCTGCTTCCCTTCTCCACCCCAATATTTACCTCTATGCTCTGATTCAAAGTTTCTCCTGGGGGGGTGTTGTCACTCTGAGTCCTGTCTCTGTGTGTGCTTGCAGGAAGTGATGAGATCACAGCCTGGACGCCTAGTAGCAGCTCTGTATTAGGAAACATAAACCTGTTTCATGACTTGTCTGGCTGAAATATTATAATATGGAAAACATTGCTATATATGGATCTTTTCTCAGAGTACATCAAAGTGAGAATAAGGAAACAGCACATATACACATTACAGGAATCAGCTTTTAGATGTGTTGGTACAAGTCCTGCTGACAGTCCCGGTGCCAGAGCTGGCAGACTGGCCAGACCATTTGGTTTCTGTGGAAAAATAAGTGAGGAAATGTGAATGTTTCTTGTTGGCAATTTACATAATGTAATACAAAAAGGACCAGAGATATATATACTGTGTTGAACATATGATCATTTAAGATTTTTAGGAGGACGCCTACATGTTCTGTTCCTGTTTTCAACAGCTGCCGTCACCACGACAACCACAACACATTGAAAGTCACCTGAAAGAAAACCTGGAAGTCACCATATAACACAAACACTGGTTAAACTGAATCAGGTGTTTTGGTTCAACCAGTGGCATCTGGCAACTTTCAGTTGAATGCATCATGGTTGCCTGTAGTGATGGCAGCTGGCTCCTAAAAGCCTTATCAATTTTACTTTAATCAATCAATCAATGTGTTTATTATCTACGTCAAGTATTTACTTAAGTTAAACTGTGCTCAGCAAGAAGTATTCACCTTGTAACATTTCTTATAATGTGGGAAACAAAACAGAGCCTATAAGTTGGCAGTGCAGCTATAGTCTATCTTGTGATTTTAAACTGTTATCTTCAATCAGAAAATGGCCCATATTCAACTAATTAACCTGCTTTGTCATTGTGTGTGCACTAAAAGTAGAGTTTGTGGCTAAATACTGTATAAACTGTGTGGTTACACAGCCAGTATTCACCAGGTTTGACCAGCCTACCGTCTGTTTAACTTGTAACCATCAGTGTGGATACTGCAACGAGATTCAAAGTTTCATCTCAAGCAAGCCATGTAAAAAGATTCATTTCAGACCCCTGGCCCCCTGGGGCCCGCTCATAACACCGGGACTGACTACTAGCATTCCCATCAGCCTCAGTTGCACTTTGTGTTTAGTGCAAATTAGCAAATTTTAGCATGCTAACACACTAAAATAAGATGGTGAACATGCTAAACATCAGCATGTTAGCATTGTCAGTGCGAGCATGTTAGCATGCTAGCATTTAGCTCAGTACAGCCTCACAGAGCTGCTAGCATGGCTGTAGACTCTAGTCTTGTTAGATGATCTTTCCATATGCGCTGTATAAATGTGTATTTATCAACATGTTTCTGCTAGATGTGTCTCTATGTTACAGTCTCTGCATGTATGTGCTATAAGATATATTGAGAAAGTCATTTTTTCATGTGAGCACCAAAACTGAACAATACAGTTGGTATGTTTTGAGTTGGAATTTTCAAAAAAATGTTCCTTACTTTTGATCATATCAATATGGTGGCAAAAAAAATTTTTTAACACTGAGTGGTTAGAAACACTTGGAACTTTATTTTCAGACTATCATAGCATTTCAAAATGAAGAACCGTCATGATCATTGTCATCACTGAATGAATTCCCATTCCATAGGTGGTGAGCTTCGATGCGTCGACCACAGTGGAAGAGTTCCAGTGTCGCCTCAACCAGGACACAGGCATGAGGAAAACAGGACTATCTGGTTTCAGCTTGTACACTGATGACCCTACTGGACGGGAGCTGGAACACTGCCTGCATCAAGGAGGCATCAAGGTACATATTTTATTCATGTGAAGAAGTTTTCAATTTGACATGATGATCTCCACTGAACACTTAAAACAAATCAATCTCTTTCATATCAAATGCAGATTTGTGACATCATCTCCAAATGGGAGCAAGCCTCTAAGGAGCAGCACACTGGCAAGTCTGAAAACACCAGGACTGTCCGCCTCACCTACAAGAACAGGTAGAGAAGGACCCAACTGAGCCTTCACACACATGTATTGTATGCTAACACCAGGTTGAAAAAGCCCATGAGTTGATTCAGACTTAGGATATCATGGAATTTGGAGAGTGAATTTAAGGCAGTGAAGGTTGGGAATTTTAATTTGGAGTTGAAATGTTATCTGATCTTTCTTAGATTAAAAATCATTTTATGCACATATTCAGCATCACTGAATGTTAAGTTAAATATTACAGCAATTTCTGCAGTAGACACCAAATTGTTCTCTTCTTCAGAACACGAACAAACTCAGGAAGTTCAATAATGTTTCACCCATCCACCCCTCTTTTTCTCTTTCTTTCATTCTGTTTCTATTTTACTATCACTATCTTTACCTTTCCATCCCCAGGCTGTACTTCTCTATCCAGGTGAGAGGGGAATCAGAGAGGGAGAGGTTGTTGCTGGCCTATCAGACTAATGAAGCCATTGTAGCGGGACACTTCCCTGTAAACAAGGAGCTGGCTCTGGAAATGGCCGCCCTGCTGGCCCAGGTCTGAAAGATAATACTTTCTTTTCTAACTTACTGCTTATTTATCTTGTAACTTTCAATAGGTCCTAGAGTTAATAGTTGTATAAAAAAACTACACCTTTGACGCCACCTTGCCATCACTAACGCACTTTGTGATATGATAAAAAGAGGAAAAATATTTCATGCATTGATGTTTGTAGACCAGACCACACCCTGAAAAGCAATACAGATTAACACTTACAGTATGTGTTTGCTTTCAGGTGGAGTTTGGGGATTTTGAACGTCCTTTCTCTGCTCCTGGATCAGCTCAGACCAAGTCTAACCAGACCCTGAAACAGGTCCTGGACAGATTCTACCCTAAACACTACCGCAGAACCACATCTGACGACCAGCTCAGGTACCAGAACACAGCTAAACATCATGTATACTAATCCAGTCATATCAGATCCTCATGGCATGTTTTTTCTATATCTTTGATTGGCACAAAGGGAGTGTAAAATGTTTAGGATAAAACAATAGGAATCTTTCAAGTTGTGCTATAAGGGATTGTTACAATCAAGTCAATATGATGAATGAATTGTCCCCCCCCCCCCAGGCAACTGCTCCAGCGTCTCTCTGCCCGCTGGGCCTCACTCAGGGGTCGAAGTTTGCCTGAGTGTGTCAGGATTTACCTGACTGTTGCCAAGAAGTGGCCTTTCTTTGGTGCCAGATTATTTGAAGCACAAGTAAGTGTGTGTGTATTTTAACTGTGGTCTATGTTATCTTATCAACAGGTAGATACTGTATAAACAATGTAACAAAGTATTATTATTTGCTCTCAAAGTAAAAATAGTGCAAAAACATGATAGTGTTGAACAAATGAAGGCCAACATATAAACTAAATATGCTCTCAGCTATACAGAAATGTAAATAGAAAATTAGCAGGAAGGAGAAACCTCTGCACAGTGTACATGTTATAATATTTTGTCCACTTGTTAATTGTGACTGAATACTGCTGAATCACACAGGCGTTACTCCACCTGTGTGTTTTTTGTGATTGTGACTTGTTCAAATAGAGTCGGTCCAAAGCATATATCCACCTCTATGTGTCATTTTAGAGCAGTAACACTGTAATATATTTATAACACAGGATAATGTTTATACATACACTCATCTAATTGGAAGAATTTTTCACTTAATCTGACTTCAACTAGGCGAGGTCGGATTAAAAGATGACATAACTTTTCAAACCATATCTTACTGTGAAAATAAATTTTGAATTGTTATTGCTATTTGTTTCTCTCTCTGGTTTCAGTCCATCACTCCCTCTCCAGAGCAGGATGTTCGTGTTTGGCTGGCCGTTCATGAAGATGGTATCAGCGTTCTGGAGCACAACTCTATCGTGAGCATCTCCGGCGTCACTACAATTTGTCCAGACATGATTCCTTTGCTCTACTGACTTGATACACTGTTAATACCAGTGGTACTTATAAGTCATGTAACCCGTGAAGCATGAAAAACATACAGTATGATAGGCTTTACATGATTTTTGAAATGCATGCTGCATTAGTTGGACTCAGACAGGGATACTTCAATCTCTAAACGGTGCTGCCTGAAGCTCAGTCCAGCCCTCAATGCTGCACACATATCCTGCACCAGCAAACAGTGAGTGCTATAGACTTGATTTAAGTTCAAAGAGAAACTGATAACATGTTAAAGCATGAATCATTTTAAATATGAGCCATGTATATGACGCTTTAACTTTTTATTTTACTCATGGATTTTACTTTAAATACAGGATTGTATACTTTATTCAATCAATTAAAAAGCAAAGAAGCACACAATCAGCAGGAAATATTGAATAAAACAGGACAACTGAATAAAAAACATGAAAACTTAATGACTGGATAACTCAGACCATTAATTCAATGTCAATTTAATGTTCAAAACCCAATAAAAAACAAAACGATGTTGCAAACACCACAGCATTTTACTCAGAGTGAATATATCATTACAAGTTATTGACCATTAACCAATCACTTCATGCCAGTCTCACTTACACTTGAGTGCAAATTAAACTAAATAATAAATAATAAAACACAAATATGAATGAATAAAACTACTTTTATTTTCCTATCCTTTACTCTCACCTTCTCTGACATTTGAAAAACACATCATCAACATCACTGCAGCAGCTTTCTTCTACCTCCATCACATTCCCCACATTTCTAACACCGTCAGCTGTAGAAATCGCCACTCATGTGCTCATCTCATCTGGACCAGGCCGATGGTAGCTCTTCATCAAGTCTTCTGCTCTGTCGCAATAAAAAACTCCATCTAGTCCAAAATGCTACTGCTTGAACCAAAACATTTGAACAGATAACACCGATTCTGTCTTCACTCCATCGACTTCCTGTTTCATCCCAGTCAGACTACAAGCTGCTACTTATCAACTGCAAAACTCTCCATGGATTAGCATCTCCTTATTTGGCAGGACTCCTCAGACATCATATTCCCCCACATGCACTCAGATCACAGGACGCAGGCTACCTCATTATTGACTAATCATGATTCACAAGTATCTATTTTACAGCTCTCTAAATATAAGCAAATAAAAAACAATGTATTTTACTTTTATGCATGTATTTTATATTGTTATTTGCATTATTTGTATTTTTCTTTTTCATAAAGTGTACTACTTTACTTTAGGCTTTTACTTCTTATGGTTCCCCAAAGCTCTAGAGGTAGGACTGGTCTCAGACAAAGGTCAGAAAGGTCAAATCTGAGAAAAAGAAGGATTCAAAAAATGAGCAATTAGTGAAATTTGCTCTCACTTGATTTGTGAGGGGATATTGATATGTAGATTATGTATTAGGATGTAAACAAGAATATGGAGGATATTAAACATGCAGTAATGAAATATGTGTTTTCAAAAGCCTCAGATGCAGTTTGTAGTTGTGGAGAACGCTTGTACATTGTTTTCATTATCAGAACATCATAACTTCCATCATGATAACACAAATAACATCATAACTTCCATCATGATAATACAAATAACATCATAACTTTCATCATGATAATACAAATATCTGTGTGTTCAGAAACCGCTGGTGTCCCACCCCTACAAGAACCTGATGACGTTTGGAGGCTGCAAACAGGACTTCATGCTGGTGGTGGGGCAGAGCATCTGTACCAACGCTGCCAAAGACAAACCTTCAGAGAAACATCTGTTCGCTATGGACACCTCCAAGGTTGGTGTGAAATCCAGTCCAGCATCAGACTGTGGGTTTACATGAGCCCCGGTGTAGTAGTCAGAACTTTTAGAAATTACACTCACCAGCCACTTTATTAGGAACACCTGTGCAATCTAATGCAGTCCAATACAACACAGTCACAAGCAAACTCTTTCACATGAATGAAAACAACAAAACATGAGTACAACACATTCTAACAAGCAGCCGCCGTGCATTTCATTGCGTGACATGAGACAAGATCGATATCGGTCTGTTAAATATGAAGCTGGAGCCAGGACACAGTTATCTCAGTTTAGCACAAACACTGGAAGCAGACGAAAAAATCTGCCTACCAGCACCTCGAAAGCTCAATGATTTATACATTATATCTCATATGTTTAATCTGTACAAAAAGTACAAGTGTGAAAATGTCAGAATGACAGTTTGTGGTTTTAAGGGGGATTATGTGCAGGACCTTTTCTTGGCCAATGACGACCACCTGTTTCTAGTCTTTAGTTTAAGCTAAGCTCTCCTGGTTCCAGCTTCATATTGAACTGACAAACATTAGAGTGATGTCAATTAAGTTAAGTTTCACCTGTGAAACTCTTTTATTAAATGACAAAACCTGACAATCTCCAAATAAAACATTATTTGTCATAATTTAGCATTAAAATGGTGGAATATCAAAATGCTGGCTATCAGTTCCTGCAGTCTCAAAGTATTAGTATTGTTGTTGTGGTTTAAAACATGGTTGTTTATTGTCAAATGTTGCAAAGCCCCACTTGGTCAGCTTAAACAAAATATAATAAGGATTTATCAGTGAATTTACAGTCAGTCATGAATGAAAACACGCGCTGACGTCACTGTTTTGTTTCATCAACAGATCAGGGAGATCACCCTCCTCATCTCCAGTTACATCAACAGTGCTCATCAGCAGAAGTCCGCCGCCCATCACCTCTCTGCCCCGGCCCTGATGGTGGCCCAACCTGTCAGTCTGAAGAGCAAAGAGCTGAGGAGCAAATCTCCACCAGCGCTGGGACGCCCCAGCAAGACCCCCACGCTGCTGTGACGGCACGGAAATATCAAGCCCTGATCTCACTTTTTACCTTATTTAAATTTGAATATGTAGGATTTATTTATAGGTTTTATTCTATTGTTATACATTCCATTTGTCAGTCTGTAGATCCATCTTTGTTTTCTCAGATTACTTCCTGGTTTGTGGAATAGTCACTTCTCTGCTGACTGGAAGTGAAGTTGATGTAACTGTAAGCAGTTAACCTCCTGAGAGGTTACTCAGTGCCTTCCTCAGAGAACACATGAGATTCGAGGCAGAGACTGGAGCTTTGAGCTGGTATCTAGAAACAACTGAGAGGCTTTGCCTATCATTCTCCAAGGACGTTTTTTTGTCTTCCTCATGAGTGTTGCTTTTCATGTGCTGAGTCCAAAGAGAAAAGTCAACATTATTTATTGACAGACTGAGCTAGCCCTCTGAAATGTCTCATTAATCAGTGCTGTCTGGTACATTTCCTTTTGTACAGATGCTGTTTGGAAATGATGTATTCCCTATATAGAATAGGTAATGATGCTTTATTGAGAAATAATTTAAAGGATATTTTTGTATCTGTTTCTGCCCTCCTGTAGGGCACAACATCTCTGACAGGAACTGAAGCCCTTACTGTTTCATATTGTTGTATAATGAAGGATATTGAACACTATGATGAAAGCAGGAAGCAATAACAGGTAACCACACTGCAGTAGTATGACATACTTTGCAACTGATGGAGAGAGTTTTTAAAAAAAATAGTGAAAATGTATTTTTGCTTCATGTATCCAGTTTGAAATGCAGTACATGTGATTGATGAGCTGTGGACTGTGTGAGCTTGTTGTGTTGAGAAAGACTGTAGCTTATAAAAGTAAGTCAGTTTGGACCCTGTATGCTCTTTAGTTACTGAATAGCCAGGAGAGCAGTGAAACTTTAATCAGGTACAAATACTTCAAGCCTTTCAGGTAGGGTGTATAACCAAAATCAGCAAGATGCCTCCACTCTGTATGTTCCATGAATTTGTTCAGGGAAGAAACTTAAATCAACCCTGTGTTAATGCTGGGTTATTTAGAGGAAGATGGTGAGAGGAAGTGACAGTTGTTGAAAGAATAGATTGGTGGAAACATTTGGTGTTTGTTCAAGGGGTTCAAAAGAAATAGGATGTACTGTGTCAGGTATTACAACAATGACCCCACACTCTAAACCAAAGATAAACTGGAAATACAAGACATTTCTTAAACCTGCAGTGCAGAACTTTTGTCTTCCCCTTCTGGCAGAAAACGCATCACTACCGGTGCGCCAGCGTGGGAAAGTCACCACAGACACCAGATGTAAAAACTCTGGTATACTGTGAAATACAGAGAGATTTACGTGGCGGCGGTAGGCTTAATCAGCATTGTGTGAACTTGTTTGGCAGGGCTTGAATGTAATGGACGTTCATTTATATTTAAAAGTCCCAAACTCCAGCTTTAATGTAAGGTACTTTAAAAAGACAACTTTCCCTCCCAGTATTATCTTACGCCTGTATACAGCAACTATTGTCCAGTATTAAATGTATTTGTTGCATAAAATACATTGTATTTAAATAATTTTTGGAATATTTGTTATGATTATTGTACAAGTCTAATGCTTGAATAAAGTAAACTACAGCAGACAAGCGGCTGGTTTCAGTGTATAAAATCCCTGACACAAGCCATTCAAATCATTAATCTGTGCCCTCCAGGAAGTTAGATTTTCAATACCACATCCATAGAAGTCATGAGATCCAGACATTCATTCTTTGCTAACACCCCTTCCCACGGCACTTCCGTCCAGCTTTTCCTTATTGGTGCGAAACACACTGACGTGTTGATACCTGCATCAGGTGCCTGACAGCAACTGACACACCCTCATTCCAGCACTCTTTCACATAAGAGAGGGGGAGGGGGAGGATATATGATACTCAACCTGTCTGAACTAGCAGAGACATGCTTTTGTCCCAGTGTTGCTATGGAGATGAAGAGAGGGAGGGCTGGAGGGGGAGAGAAAAACCGGGCGAGGCAAAAGGGAACTAAAATGCAGTTAATAAACAAATGATTATTGACTGGCTCATAATATTCATTATTAAGAGTATAGAAATGGAGAAGAATCAAAGACAGGAAGTCCATATTCACATGTAGTGCTGATATGTTCTTTTGAAATAAAGTTCAGGATAAACATGTAAAATGCATTGGACACATATTTAAAAGTGTTTTTGTCATTGTGCTGCCTTCGTGTCGCTTGAAAATAAAATGCTTTAACTTCTTCCTCATGACATAAAGGTAAAACAGGAACTGCCTTCTAAAGTGCAGCTGCAATCACACAAAACTCTGAACACTGTGATCATGTTGTGACAGGATACTGTATGAACAGAGCAACTCAACAACATCTGTTTTGTTGTGCAACAAATTCCCAGCTCACACTCATTGTCTATTTACTTAATGAAAGAGGATTTCTGCTGCTCTGGCTCTACTGGCCTTAGACTTTTCTCTCAACCTGTGAATAAAAGCTTCCTCTGCATTCTATTAAAATGCTTTAAACTCTTTCTCAGTGCTTGTTGTGTACATACTGCATGTGTTCGTTTATGAGTGCGTCAGAACAGGACCAACAGGTTGAGCATGATGCCAAACAGTTTCAGAGGAACGGACAGAAATGAAGAAATCCCCTCCCTATACACTAACAGGTGTTGTCATACAGCAAGATAGTCTCAGCCAACCAGTATTGCTAGATAGATAAAACAAACTCATACTGCATTGTCTCAGCTGTTTTTGAACCACAAATACCATGATGACAAGATCCCTCTCTACATGCATGCAGAAGAAAAACAACTACAGGTGTATTTTCTGTCTGAATGATGTCAACAAAGACAATCTGTGGGTCACACAAATGTATGACGACGTTCACGACCACAATTTTAAGTTACTGTTAGAAGACACAAGACAAGTGTTCAAAAGTGGTCAACGCTGCTTTCATTTCATTGGCAGTTTTAATTAACATATTCCACATGATTCTTTTTTTCTTGCCAAAGTCTATATTTAAGGTATTAGATTGATAAATTTCCACTTTTATTTGCATTTAAGTATACTCCATGGATAAAGAAAATGTGCTTGTAGATGTTTGGAGATGTATTTTCTATATTGTTATTGGGCAGTAAATTAATCTAAGCCGCCTAATCGGGATACCTCTCCTATCTTCCTCATATTCCAAACACAGTTATGAAACTCTGCTTCTCAATTTGCTTCTAACTCTTCAATTCAAGTCAAGCTTTATTGTCAGTCCACAGCATGCTAAGGACATACAGAGGAGTGAAATTTAATTCCTCCAGGGCCACGATGTATCATATATAGTATATAGTATCATATGTGTGCACAATAAATACAGAATAAAAAAACTAAAATATACATAACAATACAAAAATACAAAATGCTCCCCTTATACATAATAAATTAAAAAATGTTCACATTAAGGTGCGCACCTTTATAAGCAAAATGCAAGATGTAAACATAGGTGTAGTTTGGCACTGAACAACGCACACAGCATTTCAAAAATGGCATGGGAATGGACTTAATTATTTATTTTAAGAACTTATTTAACAGTGGGACATTTGTGTCCTTTGAAACACAACAAACAGATCACAGGATCCACTTCTTTAAATATCTCCAAGCATCCTAACTCTAGCTCAGAATCTCTGATGTATCACCAAAGTCCAGCTATTCTGAGCCATATGTTTTGGTCTTGTCAGTCTCTACACCAATTCTGGGAGCATGTTTTTAAGGCTTTTATACACACAAATTCAGGAAAGAAACACAAACTCAGCTCATCCGAACAATGATGTTGTTGTAATGCCTTCCCAAATGGTATCACTGCTATATCAACTTGCACTTATACATATATATTTGAGATCTGATTTCTCTTGCATTTAGGTTTTTTTGTTTTTGTGAATGATGGTGTGTCATACGCCAACCTACGGGGGCCTGGAGGGTTGTGTTGGGATGGAGGGACTGAAGCACTGTAAATTAAAATGACAGATAAATGGTTTTAAAAAGATGATCCATGTAAAGCAGGGATTAAAGTTTCCTTCACAGACACAAACAATACTAGACACAAAAACAGGGCTGCCACACCCATGCAGCAATGCATCTGGGTAGAAAACAAAAGGCTTACTGCAATCCACCATTATCAAAAGGAGCCATCTTACTTACATCTTTGTATGACAAAAGAGGTTTGAAGTTCCTGAAAAATACTTCCATGAACTGTAATTACCTTCACACAAAGGTTAGGTTTAAGTATAACAACATCAAGTGCCCAGCTCGGTGATTTTGATCATGTATTAAGACTACATAAGTATCACAACATGCAAAACGTTTCCCACAGTGATTTCCTCTGGCCTGCTTTCTTCCCCCATGTGATCTGCTGTACTTTTCCACAAGGAAAAACTCTCTCTACTGACAAACCTTTACAACACAAAGAAACTTGCAACACATCAAGCATTTTAAAACTTTTTTTTTTTTTTTATTAAAAACAATCCAACAAAACATACATAAGTAAGTAAGAAAGAAACTGTACAATCTATGATGTGGAATTTAAACCATTAAACAATTTCTAACGTAAAAATGTGGCATGTGCCAGGCATACTTTAAAAAGCACAGTTCTTTATGGCATATAGATTGGATGATGCTTAAAACTTTACACAACTTATAAATAAATGGCGGTACCAGTAGTGCCAATGACAACAACAACAACAACAAAAAAGGCTGATTGTTCCTTTACGATCTGTATTCCTCAAGTAAAATGGTGAAAATGGCACACTTCCACTGCAAGTAAGTTCTTCCAAAGCTGATGTACAAGCTGTCTCTTCATACAGTCCCACTGCGGTGAAAACTTTACATGGGCTCCATCTCTCTTTGCTGAATTATGAAGATCAAGGACAGACAAAAAGTTGTCAACAAACAGTAGTTCTATAATGCAGCAAGAAACTTTTTACACAGATAGACTCACATCATTGAAAAACTCAAGTTACACGAAGTTTATCTCACCTGAGCTTTGTTGTACTTCTGCTGTCTCCTTCTGGTAAAGAACTGCACACAAAAGAAAATTATGACTTTAAATTATAGCTCATAAATCAAAGTAGTACAAGTAATTGCATTTCAGCTGATGACATAATGACATATAGGTAGATGCACTCACCAGGACCAGCAGGCCAGCAACCACAGCCAGCACCACCACCACGATAACGGCGATGATACCACCCGACAGATGCTTCATGGTGAATGTCGGGGGCTCTTCGTCCACATAGTACACCAAGATGTTCTCCATCTCCAGCTTCTGGGTGCCCACCATGGGCTCAAACTTCACCTGGTCCTTGAACAGAGGCAGCACCTTCACCTGCAGGAGGAGAGGAGATGAGGAAAAGGACAGGGTCAGTCAACACTAAGTTTCTCTTTACACTTATAAATCATAAAGGAGGGGAATAAAAAAAAAAAAAAAAAAAAAAAAAAAAGCAGCTTCAACATACATCTTTCTCCATGTAGTAGGCCATTTGGGACAGGTCAGCCTTGCGATCCCCTACTGCCTTCTTCACATCCACCACAATAAGGCGGGCCTCAGGGTCATACTGCAGAAAGACAGTTTTGATTTGAGTATTTTTATGACACCTTTTTTAAAAAATGAAGTACATTATGTAGAAATGTGACAAAAATGCATGTTTCACCAAACTGGACCCCCATTCACTGAGTCTCTTACCTGGATTTCTTCCACTAAGTTCTTGCTGAAGTTGTAACGACTCTGAATGGCATCTGCAATGGCACTGTTTAAAAAAAAAAAAAAAAGGCAAGAAATTACAATTATGATATTTTAAAAGTGATGCAAACACTAGAGTTTTGCTTCTTGTTTAATGAATGGGGACTGTTAAATATACTTACGTCTTCAGTTTGCTGGCATCCACTGGACCTTTCACTTCTTTGTGTTTCAGCTGAAGACGGACCCAGCTAGATGTAGAAAAACAAGACAATAGTTAACATTTCAGTACTGCACACTGAAATCATTTATTATAATTCCAGCCTTCCACACTGATGAGGAAATTACTTACTATGTCTCCACAAGCTTCTCACATTTGAGGTTTTTGTCTCCCTTGTCAGTACGACGAGCACCAGCACTGTTGACGCACCAGCATTCCTCAGTGTTGTTGCACTGCTTGGCCTTGAATTTGCCGTCGTTCTCACAGTCTGGGTCATAGATGCCATCGTTGTCCACAAATGCGGTCTCCACTGGCTTTCCTCCTATTGTACGGGTGCTCAAACCCTTCTTTGCTCTGTACATCTCAGCCTTCATCAGGAAGCACTTAGGGATCACTGAAGGTGACACAAATTGTCACATCATAAGCAAGCAAGAACAAAGCAACTCGCAAAAGAGAAGGAAAGGAAATATGTATTCTTGATCAAAATGTAAAATCTTTTACTTACATGTGGTGCAGTCCAGCTTTTGTTTCATGTTGTTATCAACCAGGACGGAACACTCACATGGATTTCCATCACAGGTGGCCCACTTCAGAGTCTGACATGAACCTAAGCAGAAAAACATTAAGGTTTGTTATTCAGAAAGAAACAAGATTGACACTGAAGTATTCTCAGAAATCCCTAAAAACCTCTTAATATAACTAAAGTGCATATCAAGTTTAATATCAGTTACTATTTCAATTATCTAATGGCTAACTTTAACATCACTTTACTGTGGTTGTGTTTGACAATATCGCACATAAGTGTGAATTAGAGAGACTCCAAAAACACCCTATATGTGAGCTAAATGTATCATAGTCTTATTGTAAGCCAGGTTTCTGAGAGATTTATTGTATCGTATGTTATAAAGTCCCATAAACCGAAAGGGCTAAGTACAGCAGGTAGACTAGCAGGTTAATTTAACACCTGGGCGTTGGTTTCTCTAAACAGAGCAGTCCTCAGGGAGCAGAACAAATCCTCCCAACCCCCACTCTGCAACGACACTAACTGCGTTTGATATCTAAACAACTTTTAAAGCACTTTTTCCACCCTTATCGGCACAAAAATTACTTGAAACGACTAAACATTACATTTAAAGTAGGAAGGTAGTAAAGACACAAAGATAATGTTTCAACCCAATATTCCTGTTTTCTAACTAAAGCTTTCCAAGAACTGAAAAATTAATTAAAACACTACAAAATTCTTCTTTTATAGCCTTGTTATATAAAGCTATATGACTGGACCACACGTACACCCAGACAAGGCGTTGTAAGACATTTTTCAGTCAACAAAAGTTGAACAAACCCTAATCCAAACTACTTACAGCTTTGTGCTGAAGCTCCCACCGCGAGGGCGGCGAGCATGAGAGCAATCCAAATCTTCATTATGAAAATTAATAAAAATCTAAAACCGAATGAATAAAAAGGTTCCTCCTTTGCTGGTTTCCTATCCGTCCGTCGTCTACAGGGGTCAAAGATGGAGTACAGAATGGAGTGGAGGCACACAAAGCTTCCTTTTCTTCCTACAGGTGTGTCCCGGTCAAACCTGTTTGGAGAGAAACTCAACGAGCGCGCGCACACAAAGGTAAGGACTCAAAACAGCACGAGCGCCACTAGTCAAGTTACTGCGTAAGGCTGATTGTAGTTTATATTCCTTTAAGATGTTGTTGTCCAACTGGTAGAGAGTTATGAGGAACTACATTTATAAGAGTTGTAGTCACATGACGTCACTCTCATTTGCATTGATGATAAGGAGAGGGGGGTTGAAAACCAAACGCACCTTTTCCCCGGTATGACCATATTTGGTCTCTCTCTCTCTCTCTCTCTCTCTCTCTCTCTCTCTCTCTCTCTGTTTCTGTTGACATACTTTACTTTTTCAGCTCTTCAGTAATCTAAATTTCCATATATTTCTGTAACACTTTTGGCTAAAAAAGACCAAAAAACCCAAACTTAGAGACATACAATTATGCCTGTTTGTCTTATTCCACCTCTTGGCAATTATCACTGTAATATTGTGTCTTACTGTATTCAGTAGGCAGTGGTTCATTGTGACCTTTATACTGAGGTCAGTATGATATTCCTATAGGATATTAAGCGGCTTATAGTTATAGTTATAGTGGCTTCTCATATCTACAGGTCTTCATACATTGTATTGTATCATAATGTATGTATATAATACTCCGCTAGGATGTTATACATCACTTTAGACAGTTTAGTGGCCTTTTCATATTCAATGCTATTCATATGTTGTGAACTCTATTGTTCCACCAAAACACTTGTGTAGGATGTTATATATCACTTATATAATGTTGTGTATATTAAATGTTTTGCAACTTAAACACTTTAGCTGCTGTCTAAAGTTGTGTGTTCTTATTCATATTTGACATCATACACCTAAAATATCTTAATATGTGCCCACAATGCTTAGTGTTATTCTAAATACACATTTTGTTTATCTGTCTGAGCAGGTATCTTTCAAAACAGAAACCAGAGGTTGGGAAAAGATTTCTCAGGTGTGGTGAGTCACAGTCTGCGTGATGACACAGCTGAGTCACAGCCTCAGGTCTTGAAGTTATGATCTGTCTGAGAAATATTCTCACCAGCAGTGCACCCACATATTTTTTTCCTAACTCATTAGTTTACGTCAATGAAGAATCAAGTGGCCAGTTCAGAGCAGGAAAGAGGAAAAACACAGCAGAGTTGAGTAAGGGAAAAAATAGTAGTTTGAATTTGCTTATTGCAGAGTGCTTGTACACCTTTGAAGTGCAAATAGAGGAAAGAAGAAAGAGATCTTATTCTCAGATTATTCTAATTCCCATTTTACATTTATACCTCTATTTATCTTTTCAATAAGAGTAAGGCAACTTTAGTCTCTCAAATATTAAGTGTTAAAAAGTCTCTTTTTAAGTCATGCACTGTGAAACCTCATCTAGTCGACACAGTTTTTAAAACAGGCCATCACTACACTTTTCAATATTTTAGCAGCTTTGTGTTTGCCACTGAAGACACCAACAAAGAGTAAACAGTTTTAAAGGACTAAATGGACATAGCACTTATTCATGGAGCCTTGTCTTCACCGTGAGGTTGCCAGACAACCAGAGGAGACTTCAGTAACTCACTACGCCCCCGTAAGAGCACAACTTGATGTTTTTACACTTTGTGCAGATTTGACAAACAAGCTACAACATGTTAATTAGTGAGCTTTGGAAGTGCTGGTCGGTGGATTTGTTTAACCTTTGGAGTGAGCCAGAGTAGCTGTTTCCACATGTTTCCAGTCTTTATGCTAAGCTAAGCTACACTGTCTCCTCGATGTAGCCTCATATTTAACAGACAGATATGAGATTTGCTCATTTGCTTCATCTATTGTTTATTGTTTAATTGAAATCAGATTTGAAAGGTAGAAACATGAAAAACTGCTGTAATGTAATAATGCCATAATTCACTGCCTTTTTGTAATGCTTACTATAATATGGTTCAATGTTCATACATGCATTAGATTTAAGAATAAATGTGATAACACAGACATAACAGGATGCTTTACCAAACAAGATGTATCACTGAATCTTTTTACTGGTTGCAAAAGAGAGTTTGGAATACTTCCATTTGAGTTCTTAGATACCACATGTGTTCCAGGGATGGATGGAGCTCTTTTTTTTCTCTCTACGTCATGTGTCTCCTTCATAAAAATGTTTAGGCCAATGTCATAGATGTGTACCCAAATACATTCTAAGGATGTTTATGTTGTGATCTGTCACAACATGTCTTTTCCTGTGAATACAGACCTCCCCTCACAGTGCCTCTTGTCTCTGCTTCCACAGATATCCATAATTATGATCTTGTGTAACAGATAGGAGGCAGCAATGGGGTTTTCAGCTGGCTAAATAAAAGCAGCTGAGTCAGAGAAACAGGTCAACGTCCTATCAGAGAAAATAGAAATAGACCTTTTTCACAGCAGAAATGTTGACTCTTCACATTAGGAAAAGCACAAGTGTTATAACATGAAATAAAGCTTTGTCTTTTTTCAAGGGTCCCAGTAAGCTGTGACAGTCAGTCAGCATGCACAATACCAGGACCCTGAAAATGAAGCAGCTAAATGGAATTTAGTCATCATTAGTCTTAACATTTACACCTGTGCTTTTCCTACTGTGACATGTCAAAATGTATTCTCACCATAAAATACAGTACTAACACTAATACAACTGTTTCAGCTCATTTAAAACAAGCTATACATTCTTTGTCTGTATCTGGTTTCACTTGTTGAACACTCCCAAGTCGGGTGACAGGAGCCTTTCTGTTCTTCCCATTCTGCCAACAATGCATGAATACAGAAAAAGAACAGCTCACGACATACTTATTTAACTATTGACCTTTCTTTTGGCAAATATTACTCGTCAAACACATGTGATACTAATAACATTAAAGATACCCTGTGAAGTTTTTGACTTCTAGTAGCACTATGGAGCAGTTTTTGTTTTTTGTATTTTTTGGGTCAATGCCAATGCACGCTATTCACTGATCTACAGGTGGCGGTAATGTGCCAAGATAAGCACCAATGTGATAGCAAAGGCAGGGAGGAAAAAGACTGCTAGCAAGTAATCAAGGATGTAAACAATGCAGGTTTAAGAGAAATCAGCTTTGCAAATGTTTTATGATGAAGGAAATGTATACAACATGATTGTCAGGCCTTAAGGACACACACAATGAGTTTTTGTGAATAACATTGAATGTAAGTGAAACTTTTGTTTGTTTACAAGAAAACTTCACGGGGAACCTGTTTTGGCAGCAAGAATAAAAGAAATTAACATACATTAATAATTTGTACTAACAGAAAATAATAAGACATGAGCTAAATGATGTCAATCAATCAAACTGCAACTTTGGAAAGATGCTGCTGATATAAAATTATGGAAAAAGATTTTTTTTCTCCAAAAAAGGCTGTTGTTGTTGTTGTTTCTTCGAGGAATGTATCGTGTGACTTTAAAAAATAAAAAGTGAAAGCTGTTGCTGTTTTCCACAATGTTCTCAAGCTGTCTCACCACTGGCCACATTTACTTTTAATTACTTTTGTTTTTTTCCAGCTGAATGGCTCTTCCATTTCATATATGCATTGCATTGTGGAACATTGTCCGTCAGCAGCACACACAAAAATTAAGTATATTGGTAAGCATAATTATTTCTTTAAGTATTCTTTAAGCATAAGTATTTCTTAAGATTTTGTAGTTTTTCCAGTGTGAACATGCTATATACCCAAAAACCAGTGTAGAATTAGTCTCTAGTGTGGAATAGGGACACAGCTAAAGTCTGATATTTTGGTGCTATTTTAGTGAGCCAATGTTAAACTCATGCTTGAGTAATTATCTACAAGCGCTGCTCCTCTGCTTTGAGTTAAATGTAAGCTAAATACAACAGAGCCATTGTTAATGTTACTAGCGACACCTGTGCTTCACCTGACATGACAAGTCAAAATGTCTGCTTTGAGAGAGGTTTGCAGCAAAGTCATTAACATAAACCTATTCCAAAAGCTGATCGTCCTACACTCTACATACTTAAAAAAAACACACACACACAAAAAAGGAAAAGCTATTTTGGCATATGTTGAGGTTATGTGGAGATGGAGATAAACCTTTGCAACTTTGGGAACTAAATAGAACAACCAATCAGAAAACTGAGGCTGTCATTTTCCAAGTTGTCAATATGGCAGCCATTTTGGCTGTCATGATTTAGGAGGCTAAAAATGACATTTTCAGGTAATCAGGAAATTCAGTTGTGCTAATCAGAGGAAGGTTCAGATGATCAAAGATGTATTTCTTGGTTGCAACCTTGAATTTATGAAGTGCAAAAAATAGATTTTAAATATCTCTCATTTTCTACTTGACTTATAATGTTGATTCCAACTGCCAAATCCATGCTTACAACCACAGTGGATAAAACTGTCATTTATTAGCTTTCTCATTTTCTTAAATTTTCTGTTCCCTATGCACTATGGTCATTGTCAATACTACCTCTACTTTTGACATGGGGATGAAGTGGACATGTGCTCTCTTTATGACAACTGCTTTTTTTCTCGTGGCAGACGGAAGCGTTGCTTGAGGGGTGTAACACACAGAGTGTTCTTCAGCTGCTTTGACGTTTAACACCTCCCTGAACTGAACAGAATTGAAACTGTGCCTGTTATAGCCAGGCACTGATAACATCACACATGTAACCCAGATCATCACCTTTGTGACTTAAATGTCAAGTGTGTAACAAGGGTAAACTATTGTACAGGCCCAGGCGACCAGATACTTCAATCTTTACAACAGGCCATAAAAACAGTCCCATTTTCTTAACGGTGGACGGAGCTCATAAACCAGCTCAGCATCTATTCTGTGGCTGCCTTATTGCTCCAGTAGCTGCTGCCAAGGACTCTGTGTGTGCTATATAGTCTATACAGTGCTGACTGGCAGGTATACCATGTGACTGCTTGAGAACACGCCAGGATCTAATGACATCTAAAATTAGATAGTAGAATTTAGCTTTCGAATAAATGCAGAAATTGATTGACAATTTAAAATATGTCTTGTATTGATGCCATATGATTCGGATTCATCACATAGGACGATACAGAATGTCTATCGCACTTGGTTAATGAAAACAAGGGTATGGGATCTAAATGGTTTGATTAAACTCATAAGTTGTTATACTGGTATCACTGGGGATTTTAATATGACTGACATGTTTTTAACACGCACTCTTCATACAAAGCGATATCTCAAACTAAATTTAGCAGAATCAAATTGTAAAATATCACTTAAAGGCTCCACGAATGATCAGGTGAATGAAAGTCATGTTGGTGTCCTGTCTTCTTGACTACAGTGAAGAGGACAAATGAAGGCCTTAGGGGACTGGTGCTCTTATTGTGCGAGAGCTGACACACAAGCAGGGGATTATGGGTGTTCCCCTTCCCAGAGGTTTAAGATGTCAGGGCAGTGCATGGTATGGTGAGGTGGGCCATTGTCCTGACTCCCAGGGGTGGAGGAATCAAGACAGAGGTGGAGGAGAAGGAAGCGGAAAAGGCTGGTTGAGGACTGAGGTTCGACTCTGCGGGGAAAGACGCAGAGAGAGAAGGGAAAACGGCAGAGAGAGATCTAGAGGAGGGGGCTCCGCACCTTCTCCCCCACGGAAGACTCAGAGACCACCAGGAGACGGGGAAATATGTGGTGAGTGAAAATCTCTGCTCCTGTAAGATGTCCTTTACTTTTTAAAACGTTCTTCTTTATGTTATTGGATGGTCTTTTAGTGGTGGCCTAAGACTGGTATGGCTCATAGTTACCTGGATACATGTGTGATTGTTTTTATGAAAAGTTATTATCAATCCGGCCTTCTATTTCTCAATAATTATATCAATACATATTTGGTTCATGGTTAATTTTCATATTATCAAAGCACAAAAGTATCATTTGGATGAAATTATGAATCAGTTTATGACATACATCTGTCAGTATAGAACAACACTACTGTGTGTTTCACCTAAACTGCATATACCACAGTCTTACTTATGTGATTTTGTTATTTAATGTTTACCATGTTATGATTTTCTTTAACTTATTATGCAGCTTTTAATCCTCATCTGTCTTAATATTAGCGGATAAACAAAACAAAACATAAGAATGAATGAGACTTTTTTTTCCCTTTGCTGCTATCTATTTATTTATTCATCTTTTTATTTATGTATTGAACAATTGTTTAAGGTATTTGCTAATTCATTTCATTGCATTTATATATTGATACATTTATTATTTAATATTCACTTTTGCAATGACATGCCATTTCCAAAAGACAGGCCTGGCTGTAATGGCTGCAGGATTTAGATACATACATAAATAAAGTAATTTATTAATCCAAAAGGATAACAGCAACCAAGTCCCATAGTTCATAAAAAACAAATGAAGTAGGGCAGAAATAAAGTACAATGAAAAGCTAAATAATAATAAAAGCAGAGAATACATCCTAAAAGTACAGGACCATAATCTTTAATATGTACTGAATATACACCATACATAGATAGTGTCCAGTGATATACTGTACATTAGTAGTGCAAGTCAGTAGATAATGTTAGATGTTGTACAGTAAGGTGCTGGATTGTCCTTGGATGTTAAATGAATATTTAACAGTTTTGGAAATACACTTATTTGCTTTCTTGTCAAGCGTTATATGAGAAGATTGATACCACTCAAATAAAGTGGTATCATTCTTCTCATCTAACTCAGCAAAAAAAGTGAATATGCATATTACAGTATTTCTTTAAATAAGACTTAACTGTACATACAATATAACTACAGTAGGGTCCAAAAGTCTCAGATCACTTTCCCTTTTGGGGAAAGACTTTTGGACCCTACTGTATATTCTCAGGTAGAGAATAAGTAGTTTAGTTCAGTTTAGGGAAAAGTGTAAAAGAGTAGAACAGAAAACGACAGAAATATAAAATAATGAAATCTTTAGTGCTTTCAAAAAGATTGACTTTCCAGAGTGATGCACATTAATGTCACAAACAGTAACTATTTCTTCACATTTAAAATGTTTTTCTTAAGGGTAATTGTGGCACAGGGTGAGATTATAGCTATTATTGCAGCTGTCATACTCATCCTGTCCTGGGTGCAGTCCATCAGGCAGGCTCCATGTGATTTACAGTTCTGCATTTATGTAATGGGAGTCTGCTTCAGTACTCTCACTGTCCATCCACAGCCTTCTCCTGAGACACAGACAATAGCCCTACATGGCCAAGAGGGAATGCTGACATTTAGATGGTAACCCAATCATAACAAATAGGGATTATTGTCATTTTTCTCATAATTCTCATAAATCAGCTTAACTACTTCCTTGAGCTATTGCCTGTAAAAAATACTGGAGTGACTGAAAAAACCTTTGTAGAACAGATTTTAAAGCAGAGCCCTCTGGTGCTAATCAGTTAACTCTATAGACATTGGATTCTTTAATAATCATTATGTTGGAATGATGGTGCTGATAGTTGAAACTTTGTGCCAGTATTAAAAAAAAATTATTTAACATCTCCATATCAAAGCATTTAGGGACTGCACACCCATACAGGTGTTTTCACTTACTTTGGCTTATATAACTGCTGCTCAGACCGAGAGCCCTAATCAGAAACAAGAGAAATCACCTGTGTGTGTGTACCATTGAAGTGCAAAGCCTTTAAATGTTATGTACCTGGTGTATCACACTGTTTCTGTAGAATTTTGTTCATCAGAAAGGAACTAGTGTATGAAATGGCATATGCTCTTCATTTAACTTTATTACCACCTCTGTAATGAAATGGTCCACCAAAAACTGAAAACGTTATGATAGCGTCATCCCGATGACAGGTTGTAAAGCATATCTAAATTTTTCGGAAGCCAAATGATTGGCTCCAAATGTCAGATGTCCCACATTGTCCTCACTCTCATTTTTAAACAAACAGAATAACATTTTATTGCTGTTTTTAATAACAAAATCCTTAAATACAAAACTTTATTCTCTCTTGAAAATTAGATAAATGTGGTGCTGAATGGACTAAAGTTATTAATAAATAGTACCTACATCAGCACATTTTATCTGGTAGGACTCGACTGCGATGTTGGATAAGTGAGAGCAGAATGACAGTAAATGACCTCTTTGGGTGGTGAGTCAGGATAAGACAATAGGTTTATGTGTGTTACACCAACCGTAACAATAGACACCTGTCCATTGTTCAGTGAGTGGAAAGTAGGCTGTGGACACACAAAGTACAGTAAGAAAGGTAACACATACTCTGCAATTAGGTCAAATCAAGACTTTACTTCCTATTTCAAGAACAGAGCTGGATGACTTTTCAGGTGTCATGTGATACACAACTCTATAATTGTCAGAAATGAAGCCATTGCATGATGTTTAGAGTTACATGCAACAGCAACCACAGAAATTGACTGAAACTCATGTCTCCTCACCTTTGCCAAGATTTAATACATCTTCTGTCTTGTACAACCATATGTTTCTTGTACTAAATGACAAAGATTAAAAAATACGAAGTATACAGAATGCTCACTATGCTTCTGAAAAAAGCATAGAGGTAGGTGTACTACTTTAAAGGATGATGGCAGTTAGATTCTCCTGATTTTCTTTTCTTTGTCCTTACAGGTTTCCACTCCTGTGGCTGATCAGTCTATTGGCAGTGCTGGAATACTGCTGTGCAGGTGAGTCATCTCATCAAGAACAATACCTTCAATGAAACTGTCATTGCTGTTTTTACCCAACACAGCGAGAATAGACACCAAATGAAATATGCTCCTTTATATATTCACAAAAATTTGAGTTGACACATAATTAGATTCAGATTCTCCCCCTTGCTCTTTTCAGTTGCTGACCCGAAGGACTGTGAGGCAGCAGGCAGCAAATGCCACCCCCAGGCCGAGTGTCTGAAGGTCAAAAACAATTTCACCTGTGTGTGCCGTATGGGCTATCAGGGTGATGGTCTTCTGTGCAACGACATCAATGAATGTCTTAGTGGCCTACACAGCTGTCACCCAAAGGCTCGCTGCAACAACACCCTGGGCAGCTACAGCTGTGTCTGTCTCAATGGATACATTGGAGATGGCACTAACTGCAAGGATATCGATGAGTGTCAAAAAGAAAACGGGGGTTGCCACTCCAGCGCTGTCTGTACTAACTCTGAGGGTGGGCGACAGTGCCAGTGTAAAGTCGGTTTTACAGGCAATGGCTTCCAATGCACTGATATTAACGAATGCGCTAACCAAAGGATTTGCCACTGGAATGCCACCTGCACCAACAACCCTGGATCCTATGTGTGTACCTGTAATGCCGGCTATAAGGGAAATGGAAACTACCTGTGTCTGGATATAGATGAATGTTCAGAGACTCCACATGTGTGTTCTTCCTCACTTGGCTACAAAGGCTGTAAAAATCTGCCTGGCACTTATCGCTGCACGTGCAGCAGTGGCTTTGAAAGCAACGGGCAGAGCTGTGTGGATATTGACGAATGTGCAAGCAATATCTGCAGTCTATACGCAGACTGCGTAAACACAATGGGGTCATACCGGTGTACCTGCAACAAGGGATTTGTAGGAAATGGACTGACATGTGCAGACATAAATGAATGCGAGGAAGACAGTCAATGTGACCCCAATGCTGCTTGTATCAACAGGCTGGGGAGTTATGAGTGCTCCTGTCTTGGGGGGTTTGTAGGAGATGGACGACTGTGCGAGGATATCGATGAGTGTGCAACACCTGACATCTGCCCTCGTACCACTACCTGTGTCAACACTGGTGGGTCATATTACTGCGACTGTGGCAGTGGCTTCATCTTCAATAATTCCAAGTGCCATGACCTGGATGAGTGCGCAGCAGGCCTCTGTAGCCCCTATGCCTCCTGCACAAATTCACCTGGCTCTTTCTCATGTCAGTGTGCAGCAGGTTACAGGGGAGACGGCTTCACCTGTGAAGATGTGGATGAATGCTCACTGGCTAAGCAATGCCACTCCAATGCCCGTTGCACTAACCTTCCTGGTACCTACAACTGCACCTGTCAGGTGGGTTATTCTGGAGATGGAGTGATCCAGTGCAAGGATGTGGACGAGTGTCTGGTGGATAATGGAGGTTGCAGAAACAAGGCTACATGTGTCAACAACGAAGGTTCCTTCTCTTGCCTGTGCCTTTCGGGCTTTGTCTTGGTTAACCAAACTTTTTGCCAGGATATAAATGAGTGCAAGGAACTGACCAATCCATGTGGGGTGAATGAAAAATGCAAGAACATCGACGGGTCATATGAATGCCCCTGCCATGTCGGTTACTACCGCCCTGCCACCAACATGGACTGTGTTGATATGGACGAATGTAAAGATAACCCTTGCCACGTAAACGCCACATGCCTCAACACAATTGGGTCGCACACTTGCACCTGTAAGCGAGGTTTTGCAGCAAATGGCACCCAGTGCGAGGATATAGATGAGTGCTCTGCAGCGGGTGCATGCCACCCACGGGCGCTATGCACCAACCTTATAGGGGACTTCCTCTGCTCCTGTCAGCAGGGTTTCATAGGTGATGGCTTTGCATGTCAAGATGTGGACGAGTGTGTCCTCTCTGATACCATTTGCCCGGCCTTCTCAAAGTGTATCAACTCCCCTGGTGCGCATGTCTGCTCGTGTTTGAATGGTACAGTGGCCTTCAATGACACCTGTGCACCACCCAGTCCACTGTGTGACCCTGCCTGCCACATTCATGGCTTGTGCCACTATTCGTCTGCTGGATACCAGTGTGTGTGTGACCTGGGTTTCGTGGGTGATGGGCTGACTTGCTCTGATGTGGATGAGTGCCAGAGGGAAAACATTTGTCCTGATAATGAAACTGAGTGCGTGAATAAGCCAGGATCATTTTCCTGTGTCTGCAAACAAGGCTACACACTCAATGGAACAAAGTGTGCCGGTAAAACTCTTCTAATAAATCTATCAAGTACTGAAAAAGTAGTTCTGCACTGAACTGAAATGCAGTTCTGAACTGCACTGAATGTATAAAATATTATGAACTTTTTTCTCTTCACTAATTAAGATAAAGAGCTAAATTCAAGTATCATCCCTTAGTGTTTTCCCTCATCCAATACAATGTACAAAAAACTACAACTTAATTACTGTTGTTTTCAGGAACATATCTCTAATACTTGTCACATTTAGTGTAAATCATCCATCTTTAGCCTTCTTCTGAGACACAGACAATAGCCCTACATGGCCAAGAGGGAACACTGACATTTAGATGGTAACCCAATCACAACAAACAGGGATTATTGTCATTTTTCTCATAATTCTCATGAATTAGCTTAACTACTTCCTTGAGCTATTGCCTGTAAAAACCTATGTGGAACAGATTTTAAAGCAGAGCTCTCTGGTATTGATCAGTTAACTCTAAAGATGTTGGATACATTGTTTTAATAATCTTTATGTTGGAATGATGCTGTTGAAAGTCCATACTTTGTGCCAGTATTCAAAAAAATCAATTTAAGATCTCCATACCAAAGCATTTAAGGCCCTACACACCCGTTCAGGTGTTTTCACTTACTTTGGCTTATATAACTGCTGCTCAGACTGAGAATCTAATCAGAAACAAGTGAAATCACCTGTGTGGGTGTAACATTGGTGTGCAAAGCCTTTAAATATTATGTACCTGGTGTATCACACTGGTTATGTAGCATTTTGTTTATCAGAAAGGAACTATTCTATGAAATGGCATATGCTCTTCATTTAAATTATTATTACCACCTCTTTAAAGAAATGGTCCACCAAAACTGAAAACGTCATAATTGTGTCATCCCGATGACAGCTTGCAGAGCCTATCTCAATTTTCTGGAAGCCAAATAGTTGGATCCAAATGTCAGATGTCCCACATTGTGCTCACTCTCATTTTGAGGAATTAAACAAAGAAAATAACATTCTGATGGATACCAGTGTGTGTGACCTGGGTTTCGTGGGTGATGGGTTGACTTGCTCTGATGTGGATGAGTGCCAGAGGGAAAACATTTGTCCTGATAATGAAACTGAGTGCATAAATAAGCCAGGATCATTACACACTCAATGGCACAAAGTGTGAAGGTAAAACTCTTCAAATAAATCTATAAAGTACTGAAAAGTAGTTCTGCATTGAACTGAAATGCAGTTTTGAACTGCATTGAATGTATAAAATATTATGAACTTTTTTCTCTTCATTAATTAAGATAAAGAGCTAAAGTCAAGTATCATCCCTTAGTGTTTTCGCTCATCCAATCAGTGCACAAAAAACTACAACTCACTGTTGTTATCAGGAACATATCTCTAATACTTGTTACATTTAGTGTAAATTATTTAAAGTTACAGAATTCATGATACAAGGAATGATTATAATTGTATCATAGCATAGTATGGGGTCATGACAACTGAATGAACATGTTTTTGTATTTTTTTTCTGTTTTAAAAATAACTGGACTATAACTGAACATCCTCTGATATTTGTTGTTGCCAACATTTGTGGGACATTATATTGTGTCACACTTATTCAGTTAAAAAAAAAAAAGTATTCATTCAAATTGAAAGTGAAAGGAATCTACTCTTTGAATGGGCTTTCAGTAAAACGGTGTGAAACACTGCTATAATTACAGTAAGTCAGCAAAGAAAGAGATTATAATCATTCCGGGATAGGGAGTCACACACCACCCACTCCTGACTCTAAGTCAGTAGTCAGGTGAGTTAGCACACATTTCACTTTGATATAACAGTGCCAGAAAAATTGGGCTACTTTTTTCTCCCAAAAATTCTTACATATTACCCTGTTTGTCTTAAGTCAGCAAACAAAGGCTTTTTTATTTAGTTTACTTCTAAAAGTAAATCTGTGAAACGTTTACAACACACAAATGGCATTGATTCTAATAATATTCATATGATGCATGCTGTTAAATCTAATTTTCTCCCTGTTCCTCTTTCTAGATGTGAATGAGTGTGAGACAGGACTACATGAGTGCAGTGAGTTTGCCCAGTGTGTCAACACAGTCGGCAGCCATTCCTGCTTCTGTCTCAGCGGCTTCACAGGTGACGGGAAGAACTGCTCTGGTACGTATCAACTCCTCATTGTATCCATCAGTAGCACCATGGTTCTTTTGCCCCCATAAGTGGACTCTCTTGTGAGTTTTCTTTTAGCACCATTTGGGGCTGTTTCCCTGATATTGTCCCATTTTGGATGAATTATAGACTTTGATGAGTGCCAAGTCCAAAATGGAGGATGTCATCCCATTGCCAGCTGCACTAACATGCCTGGATCTTTCAACTGTACCTGCCCACCCGGCACGGAGGGCAATGGCTTTGACTGCCAGGATGTAAACGAGTGCGAGCAGAACTCCACCCTGCCACACAACTGCAGTGCCCAGGCTTTGTGCCGCAACACAAAAGGATCCTACATCTGCCTGTGCCAGGATGGATACCAGGGTGACGGCTTTGTTTGCAAGGATGTGGATGAATGTCAGCTGGCCACAGCCTGTAGCTTGAACATGACATGCAACAATACGCCTGGTTCCTACACCTGTTCGTGTATCCTGGACCAGGTGTATGACAAGGGCACATGTGTTAGTGAAGACACCTGCCTGAATGCTAGAGGCGTCTGCCACCCTCTTGCTGAGTGCCACCCATATCAGGGTTCCTTCTACTGCAAGTGCGAAGATGGTTATCAAGGCAGTGGCACTGAATGTTGGGATGTGGACGAATGTGACCAATCACAAGTTCAAACCTGCCCTGCCTTCTCCTACTGCTTCAACACTAATGGCTCCTACATTTGTGAGTGCTGGGAAGGTTTTCTAGACAATGGGACACATTGTCAGGACATGGATGAATGTATGACGGAGAACTTCACCTGCCCTGACAACAGCACCTGTACTAATGTAGAGGGGAGCTACAAATGTACCTGCGATCCAGGCTTCTCAGGCAAGGGCTCCCTGTGTTTGGATGTAGATGAGTGCTCCCTCAGCCTCATCCAGTGCCCAAATTCATCCAAATGCCTAAACACAGTGGGATCTTTCTTCTGTGAATGCTGGGAAGGTTACCAAGGCAACAATACTGGCTGTGAGGAAATCAATGAGTGCCTTGACAACTCTACCTGCCCTGAGCACAGCACATGCATCAACACCAATGGTAGCTACCTGTGTCTTTGTGACACTGGATTCTCCAGCATGGATGACTTGTGTGTGGACATCGACGAATGCAGTGACACTGAGCTTGGGGATCTTTGCACCAATGGGACATGTGTGAATGCTATCGGCTCTTATTACTGCGAATGCATCAAAGGATTCTGGAGTAATGGAACAAAGTGTGTTGATGTGGATGAATGCTCTGACTCCCTCAACTCTTCAGTGTGTCAGCCCCATTCTACATGCATCAACATCCCTGGGTCTTACCACTGCCCCTGTAATGAGGGGTTTGTTCTCAATGGCACGGAGTGTCAGGATGTGGATGAGTGTCATGACCCAGATGGTACCCCATGCCCTGAGCACTCGTTATGTAACAACACAGCGGGGTCTTTCTTCTGTCTGTGCTCTCCTGGGTACAAACCCATTAGTTTGGGCTGTGAGGATATCGACGAATGCAAAGACAACACCACCTGCCGCTTTGACCAGGTGTGCACCAACCTGCCTGGAGCGTACAACTGCTCTTGTCCACTGGGGTATCACGAGGAGAAACAGGCATGTGTTGACACCAATGAATGTGAGAATTCACCATGCCACCCCTTGGCACGATGCTGGAACACCCCTGGCTCCTTTTCATGCCACTGCCCTCTGGGCTTTGCTGGAAATGGCTCTTGGTGCAAAGATGTGGACGAGTGTGTCGCCCTGACCAAACCATGCCACCCTCTTGCTCACTGCTACAACTCCCCGGGGTCATTTGTATGTGTGTGTATGCCTGGCTTCATGAGTATTGGGCCACTGTGTGTAGATTTTGATGAGTGCCAACAGACTAATGGACAGTGTCACTCTGCTGCCACCTGCTCCAACCATGTAGGAGGTTTTAAATGCTCCTGTAGTCGTGGCTGGAATGCCACCAAAAACAACGGTCATGGAAAAGGAGGATGTGTGGACTTGGATGAGTGCTTGTCACACATAGCATGTCCAGGGCAAACATCCTGTACCAACCTGCCAGGGTCTTACACCTGTTCCTGTCCAAAAAACAGCACAGTGTGCAAAGGGATTACTCAGACGGGAGCGATAGCTCAGACGGGTTGGTTATGCCTTTACTAATCAGTTGCCATAATAATCACATACACTGATTTTTGTGTCTGCTAAATTAGAGGGTGTGTGTGTCATTGTATACGCTTAGTTTAGATTTATTAGTCCTAGTGCTTAATACCTTTGTTTCATTGTCAAAACTTTCTGCCATTCTTGTATTGCCAGAAACCTTGTAACCCCCCTTGGTTTTAAGTTATAAAGTCTGTGGGTAAAAAACACAAAAACTCACCAAAACTGTTCAAAAAAGCAGCACTTAGCCAGTCCCATTTATCTAAAATCAAGTTTGAACAACTAACAAATAATTTCAACGCAATCCACATGGCCTATTCCTAAACTATGTTGTAAAATTGATGTCGTCTCTGCTGCTTCACTGACAAGCTAATGTCACTGTAAGACAGTTGCATTGTACAAAGTCAGCCAGCATTCTTACCTTTATCCACATTTTTCCATTTCCATTTTAGTGTTCAATCCAAAGTGCTTTGTCACATTACTGCTCAGGTGGATTAGTGTCATGATTATTGAGCACAGCTTGCTAGTTTTCTCAGTATTGTGTTAGCAAAGAGGATAGCAATAGCATAGCAAAGCATGCATCAGAGTGACACGCTGTGGATTTTGAATTTGAACACATAATTACACACCAAATGTATTTTTTTTGCCCCACATTCGAACAGTAGTTTGAATTTTGAAAAAAAAATTGGTGAGTGAGTGTAAGTGCCCTATCTGATACAGTGTTTAAACATTCACTTCACATGTTGGTAGCAAATGAATCAATTAGTTTGGTTGGTGACAATATAATGCTGCAATAATGAAGCTGTCTTGAGTTTTGACATTGATTAATTGTCTGTGCTTCTCCAATAGAGAGCAACCTGTATCCCTTTGGAGAAGAGGTTGGTGATAAAGGAGTAAAGGTGGACACAGAAGATGGAAACTCCCCATACATCACACCGCCAATGGGTTTCCCCTTTATGGGGAAACTGTATGACAGGGTTTATGTGAGTTTCTAAGTGCATTTATCTACTAAACAATCCTCTGAAATTTTTAATTAATGGACACTATTAAGAAATGTTTGCATCTGGATCCAAAAATCATATCTCACAATATTGGGAAATCCTTAAACAAAAATCCTGGATCTTCACCAAAAATGAATCTGATCTCTGATCTCCTGATCTAACTTTTAATGTTAGATCTTAAATATTTTTAAACAGGACTGAAAACGTGACCTCCTTGGCAGAGGTAACAGTAATCCACAAAGTAGAATATGACAGAATACAGTATAACTTTCATGAGTGTGGTATAAATAAACATACTGTACATGGCTTACTACAATCTACGATGTGTAAAAGGCAGCACAGCATTAGCCAGAGAATAAATGACAAAATGAAATTACAATTAAATATAGGTTAGTTAAGATTTTATGACAGAAAATACCAAAGTCAACCTCTTTAGTTACATCTCTTGTGAATTTGTGTCTCTCTTTTTTGTTCTCAGTTCTCTGATGATGGCCTTGTCCAGTTTCAATCTGCTGCTGAGAATGAGCAGTACCTGCTTCCAGCTCCTTTATCCAGTGGGTTCCCCAACAACATGAATGTGACTCTGTTGGCGGTTTTCTGGGATGATGCTGACCTCACCCAGGGGGACGGACGGTTGCTCTATCAGGTTAGATGTCATGAAGGGTCAAGGGTCAGGCTGGGGTTGAAATGAGACGAGGGTTTGTTATATCTAATTATGTATTGGCTTGCTGCTGCAACTTGTGTTGTATCTTCTTTCTTTTCTTTTTTCTTTTTCAAGGAATACCATAAGCTGGATATGTCAGATGTTTACTCCCAGATAGTTTTTAATCGTACAGCAGATGAAGTGACAAAATTTGAGGAGCGGATAGGCAAGCCTGCTTTTACCCCTGCCTGGATCCTCAAGATCACCTGGGACCATGTGATGCCAGTCTCTTACCAGAAAATCAATTTCTCAGAGGTAAAGAGATTTTTTGAATCATGAAAACACTCCTATGTAGAGACTGAAAAACACTGAGAATGTATCTTATTTTTCTGGTCTGATTTCTCTTTTAAAATTTCTGATGCAAAGTTGCAAACAAAATTAGTTCCAGGCTACTTCCCTAAATAAAACATTCTTCATCAATAACGTTTCTTGTAAAGTAATGCTTCATGGGCATGATTCTCGCACTGGTCTGCTTGATGCAGTGGTTTTTACTATAGCTTTAAGTTTAGGTTTTATTTCCTGGAAATGACTAGTCTTTTTTTCTGCATTATCAATCCTTAAAAACCACGAAACATTTTTAAAATAAGTTTTTTGTCTTTTTTTCAACAATGTTATGTAAGTTATTTACATACTTGTAACTTAGTAAATATGCATGTCCTGCATGGCATAATTCACATTCTCAGTTTCTACACACCACCGGGGAGTGTTTCTGTTTGTTTGCAGGTTTGTCCTACTTTAAATGCTATTGTTATGTGCAATGTGAGCCCTTTAACCATCAGCTCAAAGAAAGCAGGGCCCATATTTATCAAACTTCTAAGAATTACACCTGACAATGCTCTTAAGACCCAAGTTGGGGTAAAATATTCTTCACTCTTCGAATGTGAAGAATAAGACACAATTATCAAGCAACTGAGCAACAGTGTGGAAGTGACCTTTAAGAGCAACTTGAAGTGATCACATGATTAATCACATGTATACTCAATACAGGAACAGGAAATCAGAGACAAAGATTTATCCTACATACAGTACGCCATATTGTTGATTCTTTGAAAAAAATCTGCAAAGACATGTCATTTTAATTTAAAGGTTATTTGTGTGAAATCCTAAATATCTGCAGTCACAACTAATATGTGAAATGAACAACAATGTATTTATAATACATGAAGGTATAAATAGGGATGAAATATTAGGAAATTGGCTAAAATGGAAACAAAAAGATGATCAATGATTTATTGTACAGTCCCTCAAAAACATGTCTCACAAGGTGTATGCTTAACTTTGTCTCTGTACTGCAATTTTCTAACATCTACTCTTAACCAATTTATTCTTTAAGTTTTCATTGATTTTGTTTTTCATTATTATTCTTAAGTTTGTGAGTAGAGTAAAAATGAAGGATTTTTACCTTTATCTTTCACTTAAATGTAAAATTTCATTTTTAACCATTTTATAAATACAGGCCTATATATTCAGCCATAATCCCTGCAACACTCATGCTATTTTTTTTTTTACTTTGGTGCCACCTTGAGGCCATTTTACTAAAAGTGTCTTGTCCTGTTGTTCCTGTACTGTGGGAATTGTGTTCCCATTTAGTGTTAGTCAGTGATATACTGGGTTATATAATGTTGGTAAACAATAAGAAAACTGTAAAACATAATTGATCATTTATTAAATTAATTCAATTTAATTAAATTAATCAATTTCTTTTTTTATTCATTTTTGTTCATTTCAGACTAACACTTTCCAGTGTATCCTGACCACAGATGGAGCACGCTCCTTTGCCCTCCTGCGATACGGTGAGATGCTCTGGGGTCCTGGCCAGAGGCAATACCACGACGCTATCATCGGCTATACAGATGGAAAAAACTTCCACAAGGAGCCCACTGTTCCCCCAGGAAACCTATTCGGCCCTGGGGGTAGATACAGGCCCCAGGAGGTGAAAGGGACCTTGGGAAAGATAGGCCAGCTGGTGTATAATTTAACAGGATCAACAGAGTCAGACATGGATCCCAAAATCATGTGCCAGGCATGGGCGATGAAGGAGCCTGATCCCACTGAGTGGACAAAGGGGCTGTCCTCATGTCCCTGTACCCGCACTCAGGCTCTGGAGGACCTGTCCATCTTGCAGGATACCACTGATCCAGGTTCAAGAGTGAAGATGCTGAGGGGTCAGCGCTGGGGTGGTGTTGAGGGGCACACCTTCCAGTCAACTCTTGCAAACAAACATGGTTCGGGGAAGAGATGTGTGTACGAACCTGAGGGGCCTCTGCTGGCTGGGTACAATGAACGCTACTTCTACGGACACAGCACACAAAAGCATATCGGTAATACATGTGATTCTGTCTTCTTTGGTCAGCAATCCCCAACTCCTGATGGTCTGTAATATCTAACATATTTAAATTGTTCTTAGTCAGTAGGGGATGATCTTATCCAGGGTTTTTAAGACAGTATTGAATCAAAGTCAATACCTGCTCCAAAGGGGGTCTTGCAAAAGCCATGACGGCGCAAATCAAGTTGTAGTCAAGACAAGACTAAGTTTCTTTGTACCCTTGCACCCTTCAACACTGTAGCGATTAATGCATAGGAATTCAATCATTCCTACATACAAATTTCAGGAGTATTACCCATTAATTACTGAATTTTGTGTTTAATAAACTTTTCTCTCCAGATGAAGATCTCCTGCCATTTCAATGGTGTTGCATTGAGTCTCCTCTATGCCACCTTTACCTCAACAAGAGGCCCCTGGACCGTTGCCAGGGTTACAGCTGGGCCGGTCCTGGCGGCTGCACCCCAGCCAAGAAGGCAACACAGGGTATAGGTGAGGGACTCTATCCAAGTAAACACAAGCAAGTTAAAACCAGCAAAAAAATAGACAAGCAGCAGAAATGTTTACATTGTTTAAGTTATACTTGTGTATACAACCAGTTGATGGTCAGCAGTCATATTAAAATAATCAAATGTAGGAACAATGTTGCCTCTAAGCTTTTCTTCAGTCTGAGAAGAATGACACTTAATTTTCTCTGATGTATGTTCAGACATATACCACAGCACACTTTGCACCTTTTAGGGTACAATGAACTTGTTTCTTCATCGCATCTTCCATCTTTTCAAGAAAATTTAGACTACCTTTAGACACAGCTGACTAAAGTATGATAGATTAAAATTCTGTCCATGTTTCCAATGCAGCAATGGTGTATGGAAGCCTCCATTTCATCACCTTCGATGGGACGGAGTACTCCTTCAAGGCCCTGGGGGAGTTTGTGATAGTGCGCCTATCTTCCAACACAGGCTCTAATATCTTCACCCTGCAAGGGCAGACTGAAAAGCTATACACAGACGCAAAGGGGATCATTGAGGTCCCAGTGGTGGTGCGTATGGCTGCGTTCCACCAGGGCATCGGCAAGGTCAGTGTGTGTGTGGGCGTGTATGTATCTTACAAAGAGAGAGAGACAGTTTATGTGTATTAAAGGAATAATTCATTTTTGTGAAATTCGAACCTCAAAGGTCAGTCTTTTAGCACATCTAAATCTAAATTTAACACATTATATCTCACATACACTTTTTCATCTCAAGTCTTATCATCACCATGAGGTTGCCAGGTTTGGTACCACTGAACCTGTTCAGAGACCCACTAAAACTTGTGCTCATGACTATATCTGGCGACCTGCACAAATGCTACACAGAAGTGTTGGACTCATGGGCCGTTGTTTGTCAAGAAATAGTTACAGCACATAGCTGTCCCTAAAACCATACATTTTGTTTTTACATTTCAGAATTTATGGATTAAAACAAGGACATACGATGTGTTTGGGCTCAAAGAGATACTGGCGTATGAACTTTGGAAAGAGCCAGGCTAGCTTTCCCCATGCTTCCAGTCTTTATACCAAGTTAATTACCTCCTACTTAAAGTGGTTATATCATTATGATAGCGGTTGATTGTATTGACAAACCCACAGACAATTATCACAAGACTCTTCAGTTACCTTCACAGAGCTTTTCAGTCCATCAGAGTTGCTTTTGGACAGCTATTTAGAGTTAAAAAAAGCTCTAAAAACTGCTGTATGCTACCTGCCCAGCACAAAATGGCAGACAAAGTTAACGACTAGCTGGTAAAAGTGGTGCAGCATTTCAAAGCTAAAGAGCCAGATATTTCCCCCAGGAGTTGGAGAACAAAACAGAGCTAACGCAAACGAGCAAACAAGACTACTAATGACTGCTAATATTGCTCCATATCTGCTGGATGTGTATATTGGAAACTGTTTAGAAGTTTACCATATCAATTTAACAGGTGATATTATGTCAAACGCTGTTTTCTCTGCTTGTTCCTGCTGCCCCCAAGTGGCTAAAAAATCAATTATAGCAGATTTCACTCTTGGAAAGAAAGCGAATGGGCGCATTTTGATTCCTTCAAGAAAGCAATACAGAGAGTATGAATATTTAAATGAACATCTGTACTGTAATCCTCTCTTGGTCAGAGATATTGGGAGAGATATTCCTATCAATTTATAGGATTTGTTTTTACAAATACCTGTTACAGTTTAGATGATCACAGATCTCTACAGTATATGATAGTATATGATGTATATTATGCTCTGAAAAACCTAAGCTAGCTAAAAGAAACAGATAATATTTGAGAGTAATAATTTAACCCTCTCTAATATTTGCGTATTATTTCCAGATTGAATGGAGATGTGCCGAGAAAAGAGAAGGACTGCGGGTTTTTGTGGATGATGTTGAGGTTCCAGTCACTATTGGTAATTATAACCACACACACTCTGACACACTATTATTGTTACATACTATTGTTTTTGTATGAAACACCACGATGGAGAAGCATGTGAAAGGCCCATTGTATGCAGTCAGGAGAAATGTACCTAGGGTAACATAACGGTTAAGAAAATGTTATAAATGTATTATCAAATCCAACCCACCTAGACAAGTATGTATAATAGCTGTATACAAATACCTTCATCGTATGACAAATATGCTGTTTTTCAGGTGTCGTGCACATGGGGGAGAGGGACTTTGCTGTACGCTGTATGTCAGTGAATCGCTGTGCAGCGGTGTATGCCAGTGGTCTCCATGTGGTGGCGTGGCGAGTTGTAGGCCACAGTCAGCTGGCAGCCATGGTGGAGGTTCCTCAGACCTTCTACAACCGCACTGTGGGGCTAATGGGTCTCTGGACTTCTAACCGCTCTAATGATTTCCTCATGTCCGACGGCAGGCTCCTCCCCTCAACTGACCTCAACCCCCCTTCAGAGGAGAGTCTGCATTACTTTGGGCTGTCCTGTAAGTGGACAGCAGACAAATACACTTATACTATTTAATTGTGTTTGAAACAAAAACGACCACAATCAGTCCTCCTGATTCATAGCCAGGCTTACTGGCTGGTTTATGGAGTCATCTACCTTTGAATGCCGCTCTGTTGCATCAACTCTTAATACCTGGACCTCCACCATCCACTGTCACTGCAAGTGACACTGAGTTGCTTCCCCCAGATCGACCTGTAGCTGCCAGTCTGATGCAGTATTCAGTGGATTTGATAGGTTCATGAGCTAGAGTCTTCTCTTCAACACTGACAAGTAGCATCCTTCTATATGGGCTGCTTTTAAAGCTGTCCTAACCTTTTTTAATGTTATCAACAAGGGATCATGTGTAATGTGAAAGGCGTCAGTGGTACTGAAGGATCCACAGAGAATTCACCTGACTCTGCAGTTATCTGCTCTACAGAAGATTTTAGTGTCTTTCAGCAATTTGTTTTGGCTTTCAACCTTTCAACCTTACTGTTTTGATCTACTCTGACCCATTTCCAGCAACAACAGGTGGCTCTTTTCTGTCAGAAAGCTCTAAAAACCCATTTTATGCTACCTGCCCAGCACCAAACAGCTAACAGGCAAGTAAGCAACAAGCTTGTGAACATAGTAGAGTAGCAGCTAGAGAGTCATATCCCTCAGGAGTTAGTGAAAACCAAAATGGAGCTAAAAGAGGAATGCTGCACTTACATTGGCCATGTGGCCTGAAACACAACTCTAAATGATTGCTAGTGTTGCTCTGTGTCTGCTAGATGTGTAAATATGCAACTGTTTGCTAACATGTTCACCATATCAACTTTATAGGATGATGATATGTCAGTGTTGTGTTTACAGGTCGTTGCGCTGCCCTCAAGTGACAAAAAAATCAATTAGTGAAGGTTTGAGAATGTGCTTTGATGTTCATATTCATGTGATACATAAAATGAATACATGAGTTCAGATTGCCAAAGACCAGAATGGGAGATCTTTATGTTCAAAACATGACCTGCTGTGTTTTCAGTGTTCATGTCTGACACTATAGGAATTTTGGACTCCATGTCCTGTGAATTTTGTTGGCTAAATGCCAAAACAACAATTAGTAAGTCAGGTTTCTCGTAGAGTAAAATTATTGAAAATACTAGCCGAAAATAACAGTTCCAGGTTGGCTTCCCATTATTCTACAGCCCAATGTTGTATGATGGACATTATCTAGACAATTTATGGGGTGTTTTTCACAGCTACACTTGTCCCTATATCCATCTCTGTACCCATGTGTGTGTCTCTAGGGGCAGTTCCAGTACCAGAGAGCCTGTTGTTCTCTCAACCTCCACTGGTTCCACTGGAGCCTATCTCCTCTAAAGACCTGCTGGAAAGCATCAGTCCTGCTGCGGCGGAAGACCTGAGGAGAACCTGCAAAGGCAGCATGCAGTGTGTCCATGACACCCTAGCGTCCGACAGCTCTGACCTGGGCCTGTCAACTCTGGATGCCAAAAAGCAATACCAAAATCTGGCTCTAATCTATGGTAAGTTGGCTACAGTATTTTGGGAAGATTATTCTGGATAGGAATAACTTTTTTCACTCCACATTCATATCACTACTCTTGCCTAAATCAAGGGTTAAATTAGTTACTGAGCGCTGTGTTTTTATCAGTGACCTGTACTAATTTGTTCTGTCTGTTGTGGCAGGCAACATGCCTCCCATAGTGACAGAGCCCACAGTGATCCATGGTAAGGTAAACTCTACTGTCAACATTCAGATTGTTGCCCAGGACCCTAATGGAGACCCTATCACCTATTCACTGCTCTACCCCAGACCTCCACGGGCTTCCATTGGCAGCGGTGAGACACTCACACATACATTTTCCCTCAAATCTCCATACCAAAAGACTCCATCCCCCCGCCCTCCATCATTGATACAGATGACGTTACTGTTGACATTTGTTAGTGGGATGGTGAGGCTGTTGCTGTAGCCAGCAGTGCAGTCTTTCAGCAGATGGGACATGAGTCAGCGGATGGGTCACACAGAGAGAGACACGCACAAGTGTACAGAAAGCCCAAAAGACTGAAGTATGAAGTAGTGTTGTTAATAATGTTATTTCTAAAATGAACATGTAGTTGTCACATGTTTCTTTTTTAGTAGGCCTCAGAAAGACAATGTATAGCCTTTCTGGTATCCCATAATGTTCCCCTGGTATTATTATGTACAATATATGAATGAATGAGTTCCTGTTGTGCAGACTTTACCTGGACTGTTAGACCATTTTTGTGCTCTCTGCTCCAGGTGACGGTTACCTGACATGGACGCCTCTCACTACTCAGCCTGTCCAGCTGACCATCAAGGTCAGTGATGAGCTCACCAGCTCCCTGTTCACCCCCATCCTGCGTGTTTGCAACTGCCTCAACGGAGGAACCTGCCAGTATGACAGCATCACTGAAAATCACCAGCAGGGAAAGTTCCAGGTAATTTTTCAGATTAGCTGATCCTCTCATTCACTGCAACAGTTCCATTATTATCACATATTCATCACCTAACATGCAAAACTTCCATTTGAAAAATAGCTGTTTGTGCTGATGGGGATCCTGAATTGGAATAGGCAGGTATAGAGCAGACCCTTTTTGTGTTCAAGTGCCCCTCCACTCAAAAATGTGTTTTTCTTCTTGTTCCTACAGTTGGATGTTTGAGCTTCACTGTGCAGAATGATGTATGTGCAGAGTTTGACACTAGAAACCTGTTTTCACATTCATCTGCTGGGTTTCTCTGTGCTCTTCTTAAATCTGAGTTTAAGGCATGTATGAGCAGGATTTGTGACATCACAACTAGTTTGGATCCAATCATGGTCCAGTATTCAACTTAGACAAGTGTGATGTGGAAACTTGAAACTTCCAGTGCACAAACACTGAGAATAGACTTTACAATGATGTAGGAGACATCTTGTGTTTCTGGGGATTTTTTTAATGAGGGACAAGGAGAAGATGTAATTTTAAGAATTAAACTTTTAAGGTAATTAAACAATTTTGTGGAAAAATCATATTAGACATAAATTATTTTTTAAAGAGGAGTATTTTTTTTAATGTCTTAAAACATGTCTGGATGACATCTATAATTGTAATGATGCATATGTTTTGCATAATAATGATAAAAAACCCCAACAGCCCTTCTCTTCATTACATGCTATCATGGATTCTGGAGTAAATTCAAGAAGTACCAATGTATTATATTCATTACATGACAAAATAAATGTAAACATTTTTCATGCACTAAGCCCTCTTTGGAACAAGTTAGGAATGCTTTTCGAATGTGTCCTTGTTGGTGCATTCAGGGGCCTGTGGAGAGGTAGGAAAAATGTATTCTCCAATTTAACTATTTATGGAATGGTATGGAAAGAAGAAAGGCCAGTCACTGTAATAATTGGGTTCATATAGCATCTCTTTTGAATGTATCTGTCAGTATTTCTTTCTGTTAATTTTTATCCTCCCAGGTGGTGGGGTGCCTGTGCCCAAAGGGGTTCAGCGGCAAGTTCTGTGGGAGCACTGCAGACGTATGTCAAGGCAAGCCATGTTTCCGAGGGGTGCAGTGCCAGTCCGAGTCACTGCCCAGCCAGTTCACCTGTGGAGAGTGCCCTGATAATACTGTCTCCAAGGGAAAACAGGGATACAAGTGCTTTGAGCATGGTCAGTAGCAAATGAATGATGATGATTGTCTTTGTGTAGTCATATTATCAGGTTCGGACAAAACGTTTGACCTCATATACCATAACTGACCTTGTTCTTGTTTCCCTGTGTACCATCTCAGACATGTGCATGCCTCCTTTCCCCTTCCCCTGCCACAAAGATGCGAACTGCTACAGCACGAAACAAAACTACACCTGCAAATGTAAGCCTGGATTTAGCGGAGATGGACGCAACTGCACAGGTACTGAACACCGGACACATCAGTATGAATAATCACACCTTTACTTACAATAATTGAACTGCACAGCTGTCTCTGTCTGTATTGTAGATATAGACGAGTGTGCGAACATCTCAACCTGTCCCAATGCCAAGTTTGAGTGTAAGAACAAGCCAGGCTCTGTCGACTGCTCCTGTAGATACCAGAACACCAAGGACACTGATGGATGTGGTATGTGCACAGTCATATATTTCCACTATCATTTAGCCAGCAGTGGACTTTTGTGTTAGTTAGGCCTACACTCACAGATCATACAGTAAATATGGGCCTAATTCTTTATCTGTATTTTGTTTGTTTTTCCCTTCCTCTTCTCTGTCTGCCTTTTCTTCCATCTTTGCTATTTTTTGGTTTGTTTACTTCTTTTGCTCACAGACAATAGCCTCACATACCTTATAAGCACACTCACACAAACAGCTAAAATATCCATATTTTTGCCTTTCTGATAGCTCTTTTAATGTAACATCTATCTCATTGATTCATTATTTGTTTTGTCACATCTATCTTTAATATATCACCTCTGTTTTATTGTGCTGCACTAATAAAATATTGTTGTGTCACCTTATATAGTGTTGCTTAAGTGCACATGACTCACATGTCATGACTCTAGTCTATCTGCTATAAATTAAATTACTGTGTCTTTCTTTATAGTCCAATTCCTTCAAGCCCCTCAGAAAGTTGTACATCATTTCTTCATTATTTCAGTTTATTTTATTGACAGCCTCTACATAGCCATACTACTTCTGCACAGGGGTTTTCACTTATTTTTACTGATTAGACCTCCCCTCAGGATTTACACTGCATTCAAATTGTATGAGATGGAAGGTAGTGATGGAAAAAAATCGCCATGTTTATGACTTGTGAGTTTTCGCAACATTGGACACTCAAGATAGATACAACCATCTTGCAGAGTTGGTCGTGTGAGGGTTCAAAATATACTGCGCAATATAGCCCTGTATTCATTCAGTTTAATTACAGTAAAGGTTTGCTCATTACAGGAGACATCCATTTTTACTTGGTTTTCAGGTACTTACTTTATTCTTGATGTGATGAGTATTTACTAGTCTGTAACTGGTAATTACAGGAACTTTCACATGAAATAATCGTGGCATTGGTGGGCATGTACAAACATTGCTTGATTGACATCTGCCACATATCTCCCAATCATTTAGTGTGCTACAGCTTACACTATTATGTTTATTGCATGGCTTTTAGTGACCTCACATAATTCCCAGCATCCCATTCTCCTGTAGTATCCAGAACTTGGTAGAGAGTGTAAACCTTGCATGTTTTTATCCAACAGACACACATACAAACACACACACACACAGCTCACACTGACTTCTCTTGTAAATGAAAGCAAAATTAGTTATTGAAATTATTAATCTAGTGTCACTTGTACTATCTACCTTCCTTAAAGTTCTTGTTAAATTTTGTAAAATCACCGATAGGTCTTGTGTGCATATCAGCAACACACACAAATAAAATATGATTGGAATTGCTCAGAGTACACCTCAATTAAACATGATACATGTAGAATAATGAAGCATAGTGAAATATCAACATAAATAATAATAACTAATATTCAACTCAAGAATCTTAGTTTGGTCCCTGACCTGAGCAGAGGTCTAATCAGCCAGAATAACTGAATTTATCAATGTGATTATCTTACCACTGATACACCAGATAATATGCAATGTAATGGAACTCTTGATGTAGTGCTACTTTGTGTAGGAGTGTATATGTCCAGTGCATCAGCAGTGTATATTAATGCAGTTCTGAATGATGTGTTTCTCTGCAGGTGACTCTGCCAATCCTCCAGGTAAAAGTTCCCATATGGTTCTTTCTATTGCTTCATTAGTATTATAATAGCTTGGCTCTGCCTCTGGTGTCACCATGGTGAAACATGCCCATATATGGTAACAAGAGGTCATCATACAGCTGTTGCTGCTGTTGTGTGTCTGCAGGGTGTAATGTGTTCAACGTCTCTGTTAGCTGGAAGAAGAACAGATATGATGGACTCAGACAGGTGTGTTGTTGTGTCTGTGTGTGTGTGGATGTTAGCGACATCAAATAAAATATTAATTAGTAACATGTTACAGTCATGATATTACTGTTCCAACCATTTTGTGCTAATTTAACACATTTCTATACTGATAAATGATAATTTCTTTCTCTGTCTTCCTCAGCTGGTGGAAATCCTGTCCCTGGGTTTCCAGAACAAATTCTACAACGCCAGTAAAAAGGAACTAGGACAGGGCTCCGTTCTGGGTCTGGATGAATATCGCATCAATGTGTCCAGTGACACACCCCACTGGTACATCAGAGACTACCTGGCCAGAGTTAGCAGGCACTATGACATCAGTACTGTAGAAGTTGACGGTAAACTCCCACTAATTTCATGTTTTGTTTTTTTCCTTTTTGAAGGCGTATTGTAATAATTGTTTTTAAGCTTAGCAAGTCTGGCAAACACTACCATTTCAAACTGAGCACATTATTAGGTACACATGTGCTATCTAATGCAATCCAATACAAGAGCCCTGCCATAAAATCTCTACTTTTACAAAGTGTATACGTTTTCAGTTTCTGTTGACATGTATGTTAATGGGGTGGACAAAATATTAGGGAACACTTTTCAATATAATGCACTCCAGTACACCACCACCACCTACTACGACCTCAATAATAAACACAAAGTGGAATTATCACCTTTCTGACAATGTGAACAAAAACCGAAAATGCAGAAGTTTTGTAAAAATAGAATTAATGGTAGAGCTGTTGTATTAGATTGCACTACGGCATTTCATTCATAAGAAACTGTGGAACTGTAATCTCACATACTACAGTGGTTCAAGTTTATCATAGTATTGTCATTTTAATGTATAAAATATACTGTAGCATTTTTAATGATGGCAAAGTGTTGGTAAGACTACTTCTCTCTCTCTCACTTGCTGTTGGACTGTCCACACCTACAGATCTGGATGAGTGTAAGGCCAAGGAGGCGGTGTGCATCCACCCTGCCCTCTGCACCAACACTTATGGAGGCTACAAGTGTGTTTGCAACAGCACAACCGATGTGGATAACACCCAGTCTTGCATAATAGGTGAGGATCTGTGCATACTTAACATCCATTTCACAGTTACAATAATGACACCACAGCTAATAAAATGTCAGAATCAGTAATAAGACTGAGTGCTGAAGCTATGAAATTCAATTTATTTCAGACATGCCTCTCAATAATGTTTTAGCCATTTTGAAGGTCATGATTTATCATTACATGGTGTTGCCATTACTGGTAAACATGTGTCATATTTCATTCTGTGAAGCAATATGTGACTTTTTGTTTGAGAGAATTTTATAAAACAGTTTGTCGTGACTTGATCTGACTCAACTCTTTGCAGATAGAGACAAAGTGCTCAATAAGGAGCTGGACCTTGTTCTGGGCCTGGTCCTGGGCATCGGCCTCCCCCTGCTCCTGCTGCTCCTCCTGGCTACGCTGGCCTGTTTCTGCTGCTGCAAGAAGACCGTGACTGGAGAGTGAGTAACACGAGAAACACACTGAGTAGAAATTACATAAGATGACTGACTGGAATGTGAGGATTTGGAGTTTGACATCTGTAAGTTTTTGAAGGCTGACGGCTGACGACATGTTACATGTCATCAAAGCTTCTTATAATGATCTTTGTGCTGATAAAGAATATATATAAAGGACTACTTCTCTCGAACCCAGTTGTAGGCTTGATAGGTGGTTCTGAAACAGTTGCAGCTGTGATCATTTTGGGTTAGAATGGTGGTACAGTGGCCCAGTTTTGTACCGAAAACATCCACAGAAAATTCTCAAACCACTCCTGCAATATAATCCAATGTCAATGTCAATTTTTTTCTAAATAAGGCTAAATACACAGCCTCCATCTGTGCCTAGCATGGTTATCTGTCTACATTTATTCATAACACAACTATGTTTTATTACGTGGGTCACTTCTATCTGATTGGCCGCATAAGCACTGTAAACTCCCAACACAACTATGGCAACTGAGTCCTCAGGGGAGCCCACTTCAAGGCTCCAAGACAGCCAGAAACTCTGAGCTTCTGGACACTCTACAGAGAATAAGGGCTTTTAGTTTAGATATCGACATGACTTTTTCTTTTGGCCCCACCTTAATGTTTTTTTGTTTGACTCACTAGTGGTAAGGATAACAGGTTATTCACTTTTCATCCATCCAATAACCGTCTTCAGACATGTTTTCTGGTATGTAGTGAGCATTACAGCATCACTACAGTCTTTCTAAAACAATTATAGCCACACACCTACAAAACAATAACTGGACCATCATGGGGTATAAAAACTTGAATGAATAAATATTTAAAAAATGTTTTTAGGTGGGTCAGCAACTCCTTTGGGCAGGATGAGGCAGGGTTCATTGTAGGTCATGAAAAAATATACTGCTGCTGCAGAGAAGGACCAGGACACACACACACACATATGCACAGTTACACACTGTTTCAAGGTACAGTAGTCAAGTAGGTCTGCCCAGAAACAATCCTCTACATTAACTTGAAGGATTTAAGTCATGTTCTCTGTAACGCTGCTGCAGCACTGTCTTCTTTGTATTTAACTTCTCAGTTGGAGGACGGACTGCCCACTCTCTTACTATATTAAACAAAAACACTTCCTACTACCAGCTTTGGTCCGAGTTATGAAACTGCACTTGGGTAACACTGAGGAAGATTTGCAGATAGAATAGACAGAAAACCAAGGTAATTATAAGGATAAAACATCCACCTGTGGTAAATCAAGTAAGGGATATTTGCAGCATAATTCAGATTAGAGGTGCTTTGTTTCCTCACAGAAAAACGGTTCAAACAGCATCATCAAAACATTCAGTGTAATTTCTGAAATAAATATAAATCATCTAATGATATCAGATCACTGTAGGATTTTAATAAAAAATCTGAACGTGCCACATTACATGAAAATCCACTCTCAAGTACATCTCAGATGTAAATGTGTGTGTGGATGTGCATTACGGAGTATCTGTTCATGACTTTGTGCATCATAATGTGCATGTGTCCTTGGCCCCAGCGTGTGTGTGCAGATGTATGACATCTGGGCCAGGTGATAGTGGGCCATGGAGACACATAATCCCCCTGATGACTGGCCTGCTTTCTCTGCTATCAGTAAACTAGACCCTATGGATATAATGGACGCGGCTGGCGCCAGCATTGTGGGATTATGTTGTTAGATTAGAGTGAATGAGCAAAGCCAGGGAGAAGGTTATGCTATTGCCTTTCATTAAGACAGCGAGGTAGAGATATTTGGATTATATGGTATGATATAATGATACTTAAGTTCCCAGATAAATGCGATATGATGGAGCAGATATGGTTGGATTTAATTTTTCCAATGTTCCCTTTAAATTTTCCATTAAGTAACATTACACATGCAGGTATAATGTTTTCCTCACTGTTTTGCAGCATTATATTTGTAAAATTATACAAAATCAGTATTTTATGTAAGATCTAGTATCCTTGACTACAATTTGGACTATGCTTCAGAGAGTTTGAACACTGCTTTGTCACAAGATTAGCTCTAACCAAGGGCCAAACAAAGGTTTTATGAGGCTGAAGAGGTTAAATTATTGCAAAACCAACAGGCAAATTTGCAAAGAATCATCTGCAAGAATTCTTTATGTATATTTCCTTTTGGTCTTTTATTCACTGAATGGTTCATGATATACCAGGTTACACCTCATTATCAGAAAGGATATACATATTTGCACAGAGAACAACCATAATGATATACAATCCCAAAACATCTGAACTGCAGATCAGACAACAGTGAGTCTGGAGAGGAATTCGGGATGTGTGTTTCATGTTTTTAATCAGCTTTAGCCCCAGATTTCGGCATCTTTCAACACTCAGAATATCTAGGCTAGAGTTTGCATGAATATTTATGAGTCCCTGAGTATTCCACAACAACTGCTGCCCCTCCAAACATTTCCATAAATTGCTTGAAATAATTGTGTACTGTATGTGGAATTATCGACAATGCTAATCAGAACAAGGGACTCACTGTGAAAGGTACAAAATGTAAAAGAAATTAGACTTTTGACTGGATAACTTACAGTTTTACAGAACAGCATGACCCACATTGTGAAAATTAAAGACGTTAGCTCCTCACATGCTGTGCAAAGACTGCAAGACCGACTACAGACATTACTTATCTCTCTAAATGTTTTCCACTTTACATCATCTCTGTGTTCTGCCTGATTTGTTTGTTTACTTCTGCATTCTGATTGGTTCGTGTGTTTTCTTCCAGCCTGCCACACTCGTTGCCAGACTACATACAGGAGCAGTACAACCCTCCGCCCTTCAACTACGCCGACCCTGCTCTGCACTACATGACCCACTGCAGCCCGCGGATCATAGACAACATCACACCTCGGCAACGCCTCAGATAGCACATAGTAAAACCACACACATGTGCAAATCACTGACACACACTTTGAGACACAGAAAAAACAATAGCATGCACACTCGCACGCAGAAATGTAAATACAAACACAGTGCAAGCACTTTTATGTTACGCTGTATATGTTTTATAATGACAAGATAAATGACTTATTTATATTGTAACAAACAAGTAATTAAACCTGAGTGACTTTAAAGTCAATTATTTCCAGTCCTCTCCGCTGAGCGATGGACCTGCCAAGTTTGAGCTAGAAGTTTTTTTGCCTGGACAACAGTTTACAGTGGGAGTCTGACCCAGCAGAACTCGACAATGTCTTGGCTGGAGATGTTGATGAAAAGTAAACCACTGCAGTGGTCTTCAGTTTCCAGCTGACCCTAGGCCAACAGCCTCCTTGATAGCAGCATTAGCATTTGCCAGAATACCTGGCGTCAGGCTCCTGCCTTCTGCTCAGTTAGTCAGTATGAAGTTTGTTATGGTTCTAATCCATAATGTAATGCACCCATGTTTGGAAAATCAGTATCACTCATAATCACCACAGCATAGTTGATTCAATTTTTATTGTTATTATTTTGCATACACAGGACTTTACCTACAATCCATAAAATATACAATACTGTCACTTTTTTCAAAAAGCATTTATCTCATTTTGGAATCACACTCTTAAGTTATTGTTCATTGGTGGATTGTTTCCCGGTTTATTTAACACAGTAGAGAAATTCAGTGTTTCAACTGATAGCTGTCTTCTCTAAAGCTGGACTGTCACTACATGTAAAACAATGTGTAAATATGATGTAAATCAATAAAAAAAAATGTAATTTTATCAACCTTGTGCAGCAGTGATTCTATTCCAAGAAAAAAGGAACTTTCTTCTTGTAATACAGATCAAGCTGAAGCTACTGATACTTGACACTTTGTGTAAGGACTCAATATGTTTAAAAATGAACATGCCACAATACTTCTTGTTAGAGTGGAAAAGCCTCTTACATTCTGAATCAAGGACACCACTCTGACTACTATAATAATAATAATAATAATAATAATAATAATAATGACTTAGTTGTAATCCATTACAACTAAGTCCTGTTTTCAAAATACACTTTTAAAAGTAAAAGTACTCATAATGTTTATATTCATAGATAGTTATTATTATGGAATTTAATGTTGTACTTGCTCACTTTATTGGATTACTAAAAAGGGAGAGAGGACAACTGCCCTGAGTCTTTAATCAGTGGTGGAAGAAGTATTCAAATATTTTACATCACAATATAAAAATACTCCATTACAAGTGAAAGTCCTACATTCAAAATCGTACTTAAACAAATGTAAAAGTATTATCAGCAAAATGTACTTAAAGTACCAAAAGTAGAAGTACTCATAATGCAGCACTGTAGCCCCTGTGATTGTTATATTATTATATATTATATTATTGGTTTATTATTATTGATGCATTACTGTGTATGTGTGTGTGGACATGAAGCTACAATTAACTGATTCATACTGTTAGGTAGTTTAATCAATAACAATACATCATATTTTATTAACATATATGTTTTATAAAAATCTGAATGTGCAGAGTAACTAGTAACTACAGCTGTCAGATAAAGTGGAGTAGTAGTGTATAAAGCAGAATATTTCCCTCTGAAATGTAGTGGAGTGGAAGTATAAAGTAGCACATAAATTGAAATACAAGTGCCTCAAAATTGTACTTATGTACAGCACTTGAGTACATGTATTTTCACTTATAATAATGCATCATATCTTCTCATATGTTCTGAATGTAAAATCTTGATCTGAAAGGTAATTGGTAATTATAGTTGTCAAAAAAATGTAGTGGAGTAACAATACTTCCCTAGTAGTAATAGTGAGGAAGAAGTAAAAAGTAGCATCAAATGTAAAACTCAAGTAAAGTACAATTATTTCAAAAAGAACAGTACTTGAGTAAATGTACTTAGTTACTTTGCACCACTGCATCTGATTAGTACTCCTTTTACAACATTGTAGTCTTGTTTTGCCAGCAACCTGCACTTTCTCCTCCAGCCACCAGGTGTCACAGCTGAGTCTTCCAAACAAGGCTGATCAATCACATTTGTTTATGAGCAGGGCTTAAATAGAAACGCAGCACACTCACAGCCACACACACACACAGACGACAAGACACCTGCTCTGCAGCCTTCATCTGGAAGTGGCCTCAGCATGCGGTGGAGCCCGCTGCCCCCTGCAGAATGAGATCATCTGAGAGCGAGGCAGCCCTGCGGGTCTCCGCCACTGCAGAGTCAGACCTGGCCTATGCTACAGCCAGGGTCAAGGACAGGGCGCTGCTAAACACTCTGTCCCTGTCACCTCCTTATTTGCGGTTAAGCACTAAAGTACACACTCATGCACACAACTACTCCTGAACAACCTCTGCGGTGCTTCTCGATTTCCCCTGGTTTCAGTTTCTTCAGGATTGATTGAGAGAGTAAACTGAGATCACTTCACATACACTAGAATTCTTAAAGGAAACTTATGGAAAGAATAAAACTCCATAGCAAGAGGAACTCCTGACACCTGTGATAGACACAGCTAACAGGGAAAAGCAGATACTGAGGATGAAATCACCTTGGCGAGAGAGCTTTGTAGTGCCACACTTCTGGAAGGTTCCAAGTAGCACTGTTTCATGTGCTGCTGAAGGCTGCAGTGTTTGAACTCCAGCTCCACACTGACTGCAGCAGACAACCTGGAGGCAAGCCAGTGATGGAAAGAGGGAGGCAGGGAGAGGGACAGAGTTAGATAGAGTCAGAGAAAGAAAGAAAGAGAGAGAGAGAAAGAGAGATGGAGAGAGAGGACACGAGGGGAAATGAAAAGTGGGAGAGCGAAGATCAACCGCAGGGATTCTATTTGACAGCCAGTAAATGGTTTTGCCCCTCAGATCCCCTCAAATAAAACAACTGACATGTGCAGGTTTAGAGACGGTTGATGATCCAGTGCCAGGCCCAACAAACACAACACGTTAAAGGGATAAAACAAAAAAACAACTAAGTGCATACTTAACATTATATCCATTTCATCACTACATGTTTGAAATAAGCAGGGGATAGCAGGCTCGACCAAATCCTCTTATCTGATTTGAGGCCATTAATCATTTCTGCATCATGATGTAATTTTGGAAAACAAGTCATTTCTCAGTAACAGGTAGGCCAGCAAGGCGATGGGATTGGCTCATGTACGGCTCGCCTGTTGTTGGACCTTATACAGCTAATAACCTTATCGCATGGTTGTAAAATCATCCACCATCAACTTTGTCCGTTGACTGGGCCAGACCTTTAGCCAGCTAATGCTGGTAAACATTACTAATACTCTTCAGAAATAGGACAGATCGAAATTGCCTTTACATCATAAAAAATACATGTGCAAATGAACACACCTCCTCCACGTCATATTTACCATCAGTGTGCACACACACACAGATGCATTTGCATACAGGCATGTAGGCTAATCTCACATATACACACGTGTGCGGATGTTCAAACACACTCTGGAGAGCAAACAGATGTAGGCCTGCATGTGCGGAGACATACACACTCACAATGTAAAGGTCTTTTCACTGATAGTAGCTTCACATGCATGACACACAAACAACTACCATTCTCTCCCATGAAAGGTGATCCGCTCCCTTGGCATTGAACCAGCAGGTGCATTACAAAGCCTCATTCATTAATAATGGCGGCTGCGTCTTTCAGTTACACAGGTAAACATCTTCTCATATTTGTCACCAAGACTTTATCTCTCTAAGTCCTCACATGCCACTTAGGTACACAAATTAGCCGTCTCATCAAGCTTTTGCGTGGAAGCTGCTTTATTTTAGAACATGATTGCGCAATATCACTACCCTGCACTGTACCACTGCATGTCTCACGTGCTGTGTGCCAGCCCGGCCCGCCCCCATTGCCAAAAATTGAACTGACCCACATGGTAGCTTTTTCTGCGGAGGGAACAATGCTAACTGCTATCAGCGGGAGTGATGTTACAGGCCATCGGGAGGTGACATTAATGAAGATGGAGGGATGACTTCAGCCTTGCCTCTGCTGAACTGAAGTGACCTTTGACCCCCCCTGCGGTGTGGAAATGAACGCTGCCGTTTTATATAAATGCTCCGGGTTGGGCTGTGCCTGATAAGGGCTCATTACATGAGGAAGTTACATATTCACAGAGCTGATAAGAGGAGAGGGAAACATAAAAGGAATATCTTTTTTGGAGTGCACACACACTGATTAACCTGGGTAACCATTCATAATGCAAAAACAACACTGTAACACATATTATATTGTCCTTCATGTTGTGAGCAAGTCCTCCTTGGCTTACATCGTGGAGATTGGTTTCAGGTTTTATAGACCATTAAGTCATGTCTCCTGTGTTCCAATATGCCCTTTCCATATTAACCCCCAACCAAGTCACCTTTGACCTGCAGCTGGTCCTCTGAGACCTGGGGATCATTGAAGGGCATCTCATCAACCAACCAAACTGCTGATTCTGCATATTGGATGAAGTGCGGCTATAGAGATTGGGCAGAGGACAAAGTAGAGTGCTTTTCTGATTCTGAAATATTTATGACCCTACAGTAAACCATTGTCTCCCAACAATTGTATTATTGGGGCAATTCACCACAGATGTTGCATAATAACATCTCAAAAACGTGAACGCCAGGGGACATACAGTTAAGTTTTCATGGCCACTTATACATATTAGTCTCCAAGTGTTTTCAGTGAGGCGTGAGGTGAATTCATACACTGCTACATACTGTCATTTACACATGCTCCAGCTTATCTGGTTCTTGTGACAGATTTAGGCCTTTGTGCCGTCACCTTTGGAATTACATAATCTGCAGAGTGTCATAACCCCCCGTAGCAGAAAAACAGATTTAAATGAAAAGAATCCAATGTGCTCCAGATTAGCAAGGTTGGAAAAAACCTAGCGGATTCTGAGGCTGTTCAGCTGATCACATGCCACAGGCAGCATCACCTCTGCAAACAGTGCAGATGGATGTGGGAACCACTTTGGATCCTCATGTCTTGCATGTGTGAGATGTTCAGCTTTTCACAATCCCAGCTCTCTACATACAGTGTGACATCTGTATCTAATAATAAGAGAGGCAGTAGAATTGGGAGTTAGAGCGGCTGTTTTGGGACATACTGTAGAGATTCTAGTGCATTCTCTGTGTGGTTCCTCAAATCCTTCTTCTCGCACATCTCTGTCTACCTTCCTCCACCTCCTCCACAGCATCTCCCATGGGACCAGGCCAGAGACAGGTGGTCACTGGGAGACAGGAGAGCAGCCAGGCATAAGCAATCAGGCTATCAGATACTCCATCCACACCAGCAGCATAATTAGACCTGAGAACCCACAGTCATCTGACAGCAATGCCTGCGACAGACCCAGTCACATATCACACATCTAAATGCGCATGCATGCAGACACTACACAGATGCACAAACTATTATCTATTACAAACTATTAAACCCAAAACACCTCAGCCCTGACACTGCATCTCATTATGCATAAGATGCAGCAGACAGGAGGAACTTTACTTAAGAGCCACACTGAACTACATCACAGTCTGTTGTAACCTTGTAAACCTTGTAAACAACAATCTGAAAACAGCATGGGTATCAATATGCAACTGAAAATACAAGTAATGTAATCAGAAATGAGCCAAGTGCAGCAACAGGAAATAAGAGAAGCTCATGGAAGTACAAATTGGGTCAGTAAAGCCCTAGTTACAAATGATAAACTATGTTCCTGGTAGCTAATTACTTATCAAAACTGTCTTATTGGGTCTCCCTAAAGATGATGCCCATATGTATACACACTATGCAACAAGCTTGTCTGCCATGCCTGTGGCACTGACTGGGATGTCTATGGATAAGATGCAGCGGCAGCGCAGACCATGGGAGTGACGCATTGCAGGTACAAACACACCAATCAGAGAGCGCGATTTCTTTCAGCTACGTCTTGTGCCCCATCACAGAGTAGCAGAAAGTATTCATACGCCGTTATGTAGACTGCCAGCGGTACGCAATATCATTCCAAATATCGACGTTAAAACTTTCACAAACGTCATACATGGGTGTTACAATTGTTTCTTGATTTTACTGTGTAGATAATGATTTCTACAAATATGATTTTAATTAATTTAGTAACTGAGGAAAAGGGGGAAGTTGGCGGAGTGATATTGAAAAGAGGAGGAGTTTAGGATAGCCGTTAAAGGCGAGTCCAGTTGGCTCTTCCTCACTGTGTTCATAGAGACTGTCAGTTTCGTGTCGGCTTTGGCTTTCTTACGGATTTTGTTGTGAACCAGCCGCTGCATCTACGTCGAAATGGTAAGAAAAACAAGATTATGTTTTCTCTCTCCAGTCTATAATCGTCTGAGAGCCCCGTAGCAACTTTTTCAATGTTTGAAGGAAATGTCATGAAAACGTAAAGTCATCCGTGGCTAAGCTGAAGCCAACATTAAAACGATGCGATGCAGTTGCCGTATAGCTAACGTAAACTAAAGCCGCAATGGCCTGAATAAATGCAGTAACGTTAACACTCGTGTGCCTAACGTAACTAAACCGTAGTTACTCTTGAAACTGTGTATCAGCGTTCCCTAACAAAGCTTTTTATTCAAACCAACAGTATTCAAACTAATGTAAGACTCGTTAAATTATGACGGTGGTCGGCGCTGATTCACAAATGTGTGACTATTTGCCAACCGGTGCCTTGCTTGTGACGACTAGCTGTATTAGTCAGTCATTCTGCTAAATGTTGAGTAACGTTGGTGTTTGTCTGAAAGGGCTGTAACTGTGAGCCGGCACATGATGGTAGCTTGCTAACTTTAGCTCCTCTAGCTAACATTTACCGCCAAATTGTATGTTGTTCATTGTCTGGGCAAAGTTAGCGTCATCCATCGTTCTAACGGAGATGGATCTAACGTTAAATGGGCGCGTACTAAATGTGATCTGACATTTTTTCGGCATTGTTTCTTTCTCCTAAGATCACATAAAAGATTGTTAGCCAACCGCATGAAATTTGCCTCTGTTTTTGTGTAGTTGTACAGCTGCTCGCATAGTTACTGCAACCTCCAGTGTAAAAAGATGTGTTTGTAAGTTAGCTTTTTAGTAAATGGATTGCCCTGACTTTGAGGTCATTCATTAAGATTTGGGATGGCTATTAAAATCTTCTTTTTCCATCCTAATTTCCATTAGGATGGAAAAGCTTGTTGTGAATATTTTCTTTTTTTGGCACATTATTAATTGCTTCATTTGCTTCTTTTCAGGCTGATCAGCTTACAGAAGAGCAGATTGCTGGTAAGACATCGCTGCATTGATCTTCTGCTTTCCTCATATCCTGCAAAATGGCCTTCGTTATGGATCCTTGCATCCCTTGCAGTGGATTTATACTTTTGCCTTTTAAGGCGTTCCACAGGGCAGCCTACTGGTCATAAAACAGGAATGAATGAAACGGCTGTTGCTTGCTGGCTTTGGAGCACAGAAGGACTCCCTCATGGAAAACTTTGCATTTTCATGGTTGCTGTGTAATAAATGATGTAATCTGGAAGGGGTGTGCATTCTGGTGAGGTGTTGGCAGTCACCTTTTTACATGCTGTGCATGATGTGTCCTTTGCCCTGGGTGTGTTCTCATCAGACGGAATGCTTACATTACAGTAGTAACTTGGGCTTAGCGTCCTGATGTTGTAAGTTTAAATCTAGGTCTTGTCATAAGGCATGCAGTAGGAGTGTCCCCTGAGGCATTGTTGCCAGTTGCTCGTTTTTTATCATGCTTTTCATGTCTAAAATGTGGCATGGTACAATTGTAATGCTGGTTTTATATCTTGTTAATCTGCTTCCGTTGACTTGACTCAGTCTAGGTCTCATGTTTCACAATATCCTGATCATATGGAATAAGCCTTTAGTGCGTTAACAACTTCCTTGATGTTTTGCTGACACATGGCAGTTTCTAAATTGTCAGTTTCTTTGAACAACAAGAGATCATGCACCAGCATGCCTCTGTTGATGTGGAAGTCAACAGTAATGTTAAGCACCTGCAGTGATGTGGGCTTCTAGCAATCCATATCATTGGATTTCCCTTACATTTCCTGCAGTTGATGCAGATTGTAGGCCTTCCCTCATAACAAAGGGTGTTGCCTTGTGTGTTTGACCCTGCAAATGGCAGGGCAGGTTGTAGTTTTTATGATGCTGACAAGCTGCTGCATGCCACTACACATTGCCCATTGGCCTCATCACACTTGATGAGTGTGTCATTGTTCGTCATCCCTCACGGCTCCACCAAACCACACAGGCTGTCATTCGCTGCTGACTCTGCCCTTCTGCTTGGTCTCGTGGTCGCTATCCTTGTTTAGCCAGAAACGACTGCAGCTGGAACTCAAAACAGAAGGGCTCATCAGTATGCTGTAGCCAGTTTATAACTGAAACATGAGTGATGTAATGCCCTTTTGAGTCTTGAGCTAATTCAGGGTTTGGGTCAGTGTGATTGGCAGACTTGAGGATAAGATGAAGACTTGGTTATGCAAGGTTGCCTGAAAGCCTTTACATGGATTTTCTATATTTTCTGCTATAGATTCAGATTCTGCAGTGTTGGTATTTTACACCCACTGTCATACTGTCTTGCCAGTTCTGTTGTGTATGTCTTGCTTTTGGTGTGACATCTGCTGTACTAAACAAGCCCATGTACTTTTTCTTACTAACAGAGTTCAAGGAGGCATTTTCGCTCTTTGACAAGGATGGAGATGGCACCATCACCACCAAAGAGCTGGGCACAGTCATGCGTTCTCTGGGCCAGAACCCCACAGAGGCAGAGCTGCAGGACATGATCAATGAAGTGGATGCTGATGGTGAGAACTCAATTTGGCTTCAAAACCTGCTAACCACACATACTGTAGATTCGCTGGATGGAAATCCCTCACCATGTCTGTTTTTATGTCTTCAGGAAATGGAACGATAGACTTCCCGGAGTTCCTGACCATGATGGCAAGGAAGATGAAGGACACAGACAGCGAGGAGGAGATCAGAGAAGCATTCCGTGTCTTTGACAAGGTAAATACTGTCTGCACTCCCACACATGTATGTATAACATAAAAAAAAAATTTGCTTACTAACTGATCTAATTTTCAGGATGGCAATGGATACATCAGTGCTGCTGAGCTGCGCCATGTGATGACAAACCTCGGAGAGAAGCTGACTGATGAAGAAGTGGATGAGATGATCAGAGAAGCAGACATTGACGGAGATGGACAGGTCAACTATGAAGGTTGGTAGATGTTGGATTTTATGTTTTTGTTTTTTTTAAATAAATATGATTGTTTTACTCATTTGACACTGAGTCTCAACATTTTTGTTTCTCCCTCCTTTTTTTTCCTGCAGAGTTCGTACAAATGATGACGGCGAAGTGAAGGCCTTGTACAGATTTCGTATATAAATAATTTGCCTTTTTTTCTTTGTGTAATTTATCTGTAAAATCTTAATAGCCCCCCTTCGTCCCTGCCCCTTCTGCTGTCCAAAGGAACTGCATGTAAACTGCATAGGCTCTTGTCCCCATGTCCCTTTCTTTTGCTGTCATGGTGTTTTGGAGTGACGGAACGGTCATACAACCAGATGCCCGTGGAGGCCCCTGGGAGCCAGAGAACTTCGAATCTTCCTGTCTTGTGCTCGGGGCCCCTCCACGCATGGCGACATTGGAAACCTGTCAGCTGGTTGTCACTTGGCAACACTGTTGGCATGGAAACAATGTAGAGGAGTTAAACTCTGCATGGACTACGGACAAAGTATATATGGAAAATCTCTCAGCATTGCACTACTGCAAAAAAATGACACGGGTGTATCTCCTAGGTACTCGTACAAACTCTTTTTGTATCTGCTGTTCTATATACCAGAAAACGACTAATCTTACCATGCTTTTTAATGTTTTACTCACTACTTTTGCTTTTCTTTCTTTCTTTTTTTTTATGGCCTCTGGTCATGCCTCAAATAATCCATTCCAAGTTGTATATTTTTGTTTTCCAATAAAATTTACAATCTACCCGGATTTGAAAATTGTCTTGTTTTCTCAGTTATAATGGATCCTTGAGTTTGTATACCCTGTAATAATTCCCATTTTTGTATTGAGGACAGGATGCTCCATTTTTGATAGGATTTTTTTTTCTTGTTGCTTAGAATACACATGAAATGTTTACCATTTTAAGTGTCCCCTGTTAATTCCCAAAAGCACTGAGGAGCATCAGCCAATGCCTCTTAATGTTCAGATAAGCTCAGATCAAATCTGTATTGTCATTAAATAAAAGCACTGAGTGGGATCAAAGGCTTCTATCTTGAAGTGCCCACAGTGGTACTCGACATTAGATTAGCCTTGTACTGTCCAGCTCCCTTACTGACTACATAGGCCATGTGTTGTCTGCTGCTGTTGGCACAGCACCATGTAGAAGCTGACTAACTCATGTCTTACTTGGCATTTGCCCCCAATCACGAGGTGCAGGTGATCGAGAGTACATCAGAAACCATGGTGTAAATAGAGGTGTACCTGTTTTTTTTTTTTTTTGTTTTTTTTTTTGTTAATTTCTGATTATTGAGTTTGTTACAGTAGCTTGCAGAGATACTAAGTTTGTTATTTTGATGAATGACAAAATAAAGCTCTATTGTGGACCTCTGCTCTGCCTCCTGTGTCAATTTTATGCAAGCTGCTTCTAGTTTATGCCTCTGATCCTGTGCAGTGACTGAATTAACACTTCCATAACGCTAAAGTAGAAAAAAATGAAGGTGTTATGTGATGGTTTTGACTGTGTTGAGTAGTAAGGGGGCAGCAGATTGTCGCTTGGTCAGATGTACATATTATTCATGAGTCTCTGTAGATGCATATTCAAGCATTTAGCACAAAATGCACTTAAGTAACAAGCCATACTCTAACAAGGTCTATAATGTAAAGAGGTAATTTACTCACCTCATTTGATTTTTCTAAGTCTTGTCATGTGTGCTGCTATAAAAAGTTTATTATCAACTAAATTTCCAAGACAGAACAAAAAGGAACACCACTACCCACAGCAATTTCAGGTGTGAATCGATGACACAAGTGGCTCTCATCTTGTCAAAACCAATTATCACAAGTCTTAAAAAACTCTCACAGTCGAAGTGTTGTCGCAGTCTACTTATAAAAAGCTGTTAATTACACTGCACATGTAACACTAGTCTCGGCACTCCTCTGCATTCATGCATTGTCCAAAACAGAAAACTGAATGTACATGAGGTACTATGATGAAAAGGGACATATATGCCAGAACAGCCTCAGTGTGTTTTTAATGTGTGTGTAGCCTTCATCTCCACATGTACTCTCAGGTCACATGAGACTTCCTTGACAGGCAGTGTAAACATGATTTCTTGGCTTATTTGAACCATGCGTTCCATGTAGCCTTTGCTCCCAGAGTGAGATTTTAACTTCAGGTGATGGTCTTTAGTTATGCTGTGCTGTGTGTGTGTGCATGACATCACACTCCTGCCCAGTATGCCACAAGAGGTAAGGTACTTCAAACTTCATAAAGAGAGAAGAAACCTGTTGTGCTCCCAAAACTGTTGCATATCAAGACCCACACTGGAAAGAAAGATACACGAATTCCTGTTTTGTCCTGTACTGGATTGCAATTAGCACTGTGATAACAAGTTTTGATCGGTATCTTCTAATCAATATGACAGTATCACTCCAAATATCACAGGGATAATATTAAGAGGACTAACTGCAGCATGTACAGTATGTACCTCGCATAGCTTTCAGTTAGGACACGGACTTACTCACAAACAAACTGGTCGGTGAGTCTAAATTTAGCTCTCCTCCACCAGGCCAGCTTGTTGAAAAATTGATCGATAGTGGAGTCGCTGCTATAGTAACAGTCACAGTTTTAATGGTGGTCAGGTGTCACTGGATCTCCAGTCAACCAGATAGTGAACGACAATGAGTACAGTGCAGGGTACGGCCACACGGAAAAACAAAGCTGCCTCTAAAGTCAGTGACATGTCCAGGGGTGGTAATAGAACAGATAAGGTAAGGCTCTTTAAAGCCCTTGTAACTGTGTGTGGTTAATTAGAACAAGCAGAACTGGTAAAGCACAGGATGATACATGTGGGAGACTCATCAACACATTGTTGGCATAGCAAAGTCATCATAGCAGAAACAGTCTCTACCATCTCGTGGCTTATGTCCTGTTTTTATCTGCAGGGTGATGACAAGGTGGACCTGTGTGGCCGGGGGCGCTGGTGGCTGGGAACACTGAAAGTAGGTGTCTGTCATACTGCAGTATGGTTTCATAGCCTGTCTTTGGAGCGGAGGCTGCTATGCTGTCGCCTGTGCGGGCCAAAACACTTGTCACTGGTTTGCCATTTCAAAGTGGCTCATTAGCTCATGCACAACTATAGCAGCACTGGTACATATTACCTTCAGGTAGCTTCCAACAGCTGTGATTTCAGCGAGATACCGCACTCCCTCACTGACATATCATGTTCTATTAACTGTCAGTTAATAGCTTTTAATGGACAGCACTATCCCAGTGTTTCTGTCCAAAGTGTGCAGTCTGGTAGAAATAAATTCAAACACTTACACTGCAGTGAGTCCAGTCCCTAAGTGCTTAACAGTACATTAATGGTAATGACACTTAGACCTAATTAATTATCAGTTTATTTTAATGTGAACCCAGCTCCCAGGCTCCATTGTTAATCAGCTGCCTTCTTCTGTCTGTGAATGTATCCTATACAGCTGACAATAGGCCAGGCGGCTTAGTGTTAGTGCAGCAAACATAGCTTGTTTGCTGTGCATTTACTGTATATACTCTGCTTGTACAAATAGGCATTTCATTTTGAAACGTCTAAATTTAGATTATTGTTTGGCTAGGACGCCAGTCAGCATTTGTAGGTGAATAGGCCTGAAGTTAAAAGCTTCCTCTTCTTAATCGTATTTGAAAACTCAACATTCATACTGACCTTCATACCATCATTTATCTTTATTTCCTATGTTCCTTTTCAAAGTTATTATACAATGATCCAGTGGTGGCTGCAACATGGCAGCAATACAGTTAAGTGTACAACCCTAGCACAAAGCGATGTGGTCTTACATTATCTAAGCTTCTCTCCTCTCACTTTATTCTAGGACACACCCATCCCAGGTTTCTATCACATCCGGGATTTCATTGAGGAAGCTGAACTGAACCCGGTGAGGAAGACCTACGGGTTTAAAGGCTTGGGCAGGAAAGCCCAGACTGTGGGCGTGCGCAAGGGGGATCTGCTGCTGCCTGGGGCGTACGAATACACCGACGCTACCCAGGAGATCCTGATGCACCAGGCTTCCTACTCTTTCAAAAACTGCCCACGGCCTGACATCATCACCCTGGGCATCAGGGACAAGGTGCGGTTCAGGCATGACCTTTATCCTTCCTGCTGCTGGCATATGGGACACGTTTAAGGAATAGTTGAATATATGGGGGAAAACACTTTTAACTAACTTATATGTAATGTATATATGTAATAAATCTACAAACAGAAAAGCCAAAATGTAATACCTCTAATGCCATAAGGTTTGAAATATAGTATAAGTGTGTTTTTACCATTTCTTATTGGTTATTACAGTGCAGACTGGCATCAATTTGCAAGTAACAAGAATAAAGGGAGTATATATCTTAGATTTTGATCAAATATCTTGATGTTTTGTATGCTGCTCTAAAATAAGCATAATGGTAATCTATATATTTTACCAATAACATTAGATATGATTTCAAGAGTGATTATTGGTAGGATCTATGCCACTACACCACCTTGATTGTAGTATATATTTCTTATCCCAAGGGTGTCACTTACTTAAGCAGTATTTATCAGTTGCTCTGTTTGATAGTCTACTTGGCAGCGGCGTCTACTCATCATCACAGTACCTGGCTTAAAAATACAGCAGGTGCTAGGGCTGAACAATATATCAAGATTTTTTCAATATTGTGATATGAGACTTGATATTGTCTTAGATTTTGGATATGGTAATATCGTGATATGGCATAAGTGTTGTCTTTTCCCGGTTTTAAAGGCTGCATTACAGTAAAGTGATGTCATTTTCTGAACTTACCAGACTGTTCTAGCTGTTCTATTATTTTCCTTTACCTACTTAGTCAATATATCATTTTATATCCTTTTTATATATTACTGATGATTATTTGTAAATATTTTGTTTAAGCACCAATAGTCATCCCCACAATATTGTCGCAATATCGACATTGAGGTAATATTGTGATATTTGATTTTGTCTGTATCACTCAGTCCTAGTAGGTGCTCTTAAAAAAGCTCCTGCAGCAGACTAACTGAAAACAGAGGATATGTTGGAAAGAGAAGCGTGTTGTTGGCGATGTAACACAGCAGACACAAAACAAACCCATGGTTCAACTGTCATATATATCTAAACACTTTATCTTTATTCCCTCTGCCAGCATATAAACACTTCACCGTGTGACTACACTGTGACAGCCAAACCAGTGGAGAAGATTCCCTGCAAGTAAGCACTCGACAAACAGCCTCTCTTTAACTCTCAGATCACAGCAGAGCAGACAACCTATGAATCATCCCTTGATCGCTGAATCCTTCCTCTTCACACAACTTCTGCTTTGCTCTCTCATCTCCTCACAGCACAAAGATGGAGGAGCAATCACCAACCTGCTCTCTCATTTTCTCTGCCTCTGATCATGCACGGCCTTATTCTTTTCTTCTCTCACTCTTCCCCTCACTGTTCTTCTGTCTTTTCTTTTTTTTTATTATTATGACAGCCACCCCCCTCTTTCTTCTCTCCTCTCCTTGCAGGCATGTGATGTTTCGGTCGACTGTGCAACGGATCAGCTTTCCGCCTGTAAGTATCTAGTCACCAAGGCTGGTTATTAGGACCATTCAGTCTTTCCATTGCCCACAAAAAGGCTTCATTACAATACACTTTCAATAGGTTCTGGTTACAAACTGTGACCTACTGTAGTGTGTATCTGGTATGTGCTGTACATGAGCTAGTTATGACAACCACTAGGGTCAAAGAAAACCAATCCCACAGCCTGTCTGATTGTATCATTTGCCCCATTTGAGGGCCTGTTATGGCACTGCACTGGCTGACCAGTCAGCTTTGGCTCATATTGCAGTGTTGCAGCCTTAGCAGTGTGTCCATGCTGGTAGCTGATGGATATTTGAGCCGTGCTGGCAGCTGCTGAGTGTTGACAGAGAAGGAAAGGTGCTAAGAAATCCCGAGGGTGTTATTACTGCAGACTTGGGAGCAGTTTTCTGCTGTTAGTGGTGTCACAGCGACTCTAAGACAAGTTTGTTGTCAAAGGTTAAGCAGTTACACAAATCCTGCAGTGAAGTTACAGAAAGCACAGATCATTCAGATGGATGACCTGTCGGAGGTACACAGATATTAGCAGATCAAAGTTGAGGTTTAATGGTTTATACTGGGAACTCTAGGTCCATCCTGAGATGGGGGGTAAGAATTTCAGATTTTTCTGAGCCATGCCTCTCAGCTAGGAGTAAAATGAAATTGATTTCCTCACATACAGAGAGAAACCTCCAGTGAACTGAAGATGTTTGGGAGCACAACAAGAAAGATATATATTCTCTTTTTTTCTGATTTTGACTTAATTTCTCCATCCTGAGGCCACTGTGTGTCCTAGATTTACATGTTGTGCTTTTTTGCAAAATCGACTGCACGTGCTGCTCGGAAGGAACAAATCCTCCCTTGAGATTCAAGCCTGTTTGAATTAAACTCATAATCCCAGACATTTTCATATGAATAAATGTCCTATTGCTGTAGCTAAGGAGTGATTCAACTTTTAACTACTGCATAAGAACCTGCTACTCTAAACACCTGCTAGCGGCATGGCTCTATCGATGTTGGTCTGTCAATCGTTCCACCACTTTGGTCCAATATCTCAACATCTATTGGATGGATTGCCATGAAATTGTATACAGACATTCATGGTTCCCACAGGATGATTCCTAAAGATGGTAATCTTCTGTTTTTTAATCTAGTGCCACCAGCAGCTTAAAGTTTTCACTTATCCAGTGAAATATCTTAACATCTACTAGATGGACTGGCACAATATTTTGTACAGATATTCATGGTTCTAAGAGGATGTATCCTAATGACTTTGGTGATCCCTTGACCTTTCCTCTTGAACCACCATGAGGTTAACAATTGTTTTGACTGAAATATCTTGATAATTACTGGATGGATTGCCATGAAATTTGGTACAGACATCCATTGTCAAATGAAGAAGCACCTCAACCTCATCGAATTTATGCTGGTGGCCTGAGGTTTACCACACATTATGCTGAATCAAAGCCCCACATGAGTTGAAAAACCACTACTTATAAACTTTCAAACATCACACAAGGCACCCTATAGGACAGACATCTATTGTCCCCTCCAAAGCCCTTTGGAGTACATGGATGGATGTCATTTATGGAAGCAAAAATAGCCACACCATTAACTTTTTCCAAATCAAGAAAAGCAAGAATATGTTGTATAATATTTTATTTCAGAAAGGAGTTTTCCAGTTGATTTAAGGAGTGCTGTACAGCAAGGTCTTGGCTCAAAAATAGGTCAAAGTTTAAAAGTTTCACAGACATTCGCAGCATGTGCCAGTTACCTACGCCACACAGGAAAATGTTTCAAACGTGCTGTGCCACAGTAGAAAAGTAGGCCAGGTGCTTTGGCTCAAACACACTGACACACACACACACACACACACACACACACAGTGAGGTTTCATAATGGCAGTAAGACAGTTTCACTCTTCTCGTCCTGCCCGCCAGCTCCTGTGAAATACACCTGCATTAGCACCTCTGGGAGCATCATGCAGGCTTGCAGGGCCAGCAGGCCAGTTGCCGAGGATCAAGTGAACTGGCAAGTGGGATCAAATGGCACGTAATGGTAGCAGCCGTCCCTCCAAGGAGCAGAAGAGAGGAAAAGACACCTTCCTCTCTCCCTAGGTCAGAATCAGAGAGTGGCTGAAAATGAAGGGCTGGTCCTGTGTTCAGGGACAGGGAGACAGTTTTATGTCTGAGAAGGAGGGTGGAGGGAGGGTGATGCTATTTCTGCATGGCACGCCGCTGGTGATGACCAGTATGTGTGTTAGTGGGTAAGAGGAAAGGAGAAGTGAAAGGCAAGAGAGAGGGAGAGAGATGGACTGACTTTTGACAGAGACTAACCTTAAACATACCTAAACCACAGATCTACTGGCAAAGACCATAAAGACATGAGTCAAATGATTCGTCATAGCTCTTAAAACTATCAGACTGGGACCTCAAAATAGGTGTGGTGAATATTGTTAGTGCGTCCTTTAGATGACTGAAGTATCAGTGTGGTATAACAATAGGTTTTCATGAGCTTAGATCCAAGGATGAAGGAATTAATCTCTCATTTGGCTCTAAAATGTCAGAGGTCATGATGTTCAGTGGATCAATTAAATTAAATTTGTGTTTGGCTGGTTAAGAGCAATGCCATTTCAATTCAGATGGCACCTTAGAAATAAAGGTCTAAGTTCTCTTCTGAGAGAACCTCCATTCTTCATAGGAGCTACCAGCTAAAGCCTGGTCATCGGCTCATAGTTAGCTGTTTCTCTCTGTGTATTTAAAGGTATACTATGCAGGATTTGCATTTACGTATTATGGTTGAAGTATAGCTGAAGCCAACAGAACTACAATCCGGTTGGTTTTAACTTTAAGCTAGTGCTAACTTACATTTTCAGTAAAAATAATGGAGAAAAACAAGCCATTACTGGCAAAAACACAACAAAGAAAACTTCCTCACAAGGTTATTTTTTCACCTGAACCAAGATGAGAAATCGTGTGTGCTCACATGCTAATGATCACATGCTAGGCTTGGTCTGCTGCATACTGAAGTTTTATCACACTTTCTATCGATCAATCAATCAATACTAACTACTATCTCTGACCACCTCAGAAGGAGGGACCTGCTCCATGCCACTACAATCCACAGACTAGACCAGCAAAAGGCATCACCTCCTGCTTCAAATCCACATTGCCGCGGCTCCACTATGTGCACTCAGTGAGTTCATACTTCACTCTTACACTTCACTATTCTTCATGAACAACAGTACATTATTAAAAGTGTGACTATAAAACTTTTTAGTTTTAGAACCTCTCAGCTGCATTATGGCATTGGAAGTTTTTTAGTAAAATGCAATATATTTATGTTTTGATTTGATTCAGTAATGATTTTATCATGGTTTTGGTAGAAAACAAACACATTTGTAACATATTAGATCTCATTGGAGTAATATGTGTAAATAAAATGGGACCAATCAAATTACTTCAAACAAAGTGACAAGAACCATTATGTCTCATATCACATATAGTGATTTAAATTTTACAATTCTTTGGTTAAGTTTATTCAAGATGTTTAAAATAATACATTTATTTTGCAAAGATTTCTAATAGACATACAGAAAAAGTTAAACCTCAGCTCTAGATGAACATCACAAACAACTTAATCTAAATATCAAATAAAAAGAGGTACATTACAGAAAGCACTTCAAGTCATATTCTATATTCAATCCATGAGGTAACAAGGCTCTTAGATGGTGGATCCGATAGTGTTTCCTCCTGGAAAGTAAAAAATCCAAGTTACCTCCTCTCGAGGGGAGAGATACCTTCTGAATAGCAATATATCTTAGAGAGGAAATAGGAAGATTAAATTCAACAAAATGTGCTGCTACTGGATAATTCATGTTTTTGTATCTAAGAGTGCTCCTATGTTTAGCAATATGAGTTTTCAGTGCTCTACTCGTCTTTCCAACATATGACTTACCACAAGGGCAAATGATAAGATAAATGACCAACTTAGTGTGATATGAAATAACTCCTTTTATAGACATCTCTTTACCTGTGTGAGGATGTTTAAAACTGTTACAATGGTAAGTTTAGTTACACTGACTACAACAACCGCAGCGGCAATTGCCCTCAGGGATAGGTATTAAAGTGGCTTGGGCTGTTACTGATTGAAGAGGAGGTAAATATGAGTGTACTAGGTGGTCTCTCAGGTTTTTACCTCTTTGAATACATCATTGAGTTGACAATCAGATTCAAGTATAAGCCAGTGTTTTGTTATTATTCCCTTTATCTGTTCTGAACCCTTAGAGTACTCTAATGATTTCACTGTAGGTTTATTTTTTCAGAGATCACACATAGATCTGTCATGTATTTTAGTGGCAGCATCATTTAGGATAGATTTTGTTGTATCCTCTTTGCTGAAAGTTGTTTTTCATTTCACTCATGTTCCTGTCAAAATCATCAGTTTTCTGGAAAATTCGTTTTAATCTGCAAACGGTAAGGGATGATCAGAGTCTGCCCTTAGTAAAGTATTTCTAGGAGTAGGTTTTCTGAACAGATTTGTATACAAGTAATTATTCTCTCTCATGATCCATAAATCTAGAAATCTGATGTGTTTGTAGTCATAATCCATAGTAAATGGCAGGAATCAGAACATGATGGGTTTTGGACACTTTAAACAAACAAAACACATCATCCTAGTAGCTCTTCCATAAGAATATATTCTTGTGAAGTCATCGTTAGAGTAAATAAACTTCTCTTCAAACAAGCCCATATATAAGTTAGAAAAGGTTAAAAGTTAATTGTTGGTGAGAGCTGAACAGAGGAGAGCCAATCAGTTAGTTAACGTCCTGCAGGCCATCTTTTGGGGCTCCATTCGAGGTTCCTACAGAAAAAGATGTTGCCCCCACTTGCACCTTTTTTGTCTCTGTTGAATTTTTTTGATTTTCATTTCTCTAGAGAGCTTCTCCTGCATGTCTTGGTTAGCCTTAAGAAGGTCAAGGAATTTTTCTTCATGTCTGATTGCTTGGGATAGAGACAGATTTTTCTCATCAATTGATTTGCCCAATTCATCCAGGTCTTTCTTAAGTTGGTCAACAAGCAGAGTCGTCAGGTCAAAAGCACACTTATTCAAGATGGCACACTGGCGTTCACAGAATTTTTCTGTTTTTTTGCCCAGCATGGGTTCCTTCTGCCATCTAAGACCTCGGGGAATGACTCCTTGTCTGCTGTAATCACTCAAAGTAATTACGTGTAGGTGGGTTTTGACCCAGTGTCTGGAAAGGTTGAACAGTTCATTGGAGACCTCTGTAGACTGTGGCAGTGACTGGTCTGTGGATGATACCTTCTCTTTGGTGTTGGCAGAATTCAAATGATCCTGGTCTGGTCAGGATCTAACAGTTGTGTTGACTGTATAGTAGACATCTTGGAGCTCTTTTACTTTTGGTTGCAGGATACAGAAGACAGATATAATGGAAAAGTAACACACACCAAGGGCTGTAGTGAGGTGCTGATCACTGGAAGTAGATATGAAAGTAGGAAAACAGTGTCGCACACTCTGACTCCCTATGCATTTTATTCAATATAACCTAGCTTTGTCTGTCTTTCTCCCCCACTGTATAACATGAGCTCCCTCTCCTCCTTATCCTTGTCTAATTGATTAAAGTTTCTTAACCAACAAGATGAAGAAAATAAATGAAAAACTAGAAAAACTACCATGTTTCTCTTTTGGCTAAGTAACTTTCTTTTTGACATCATAATGAACATAGTATGTGCGTGTATGTGGGTATTGTTTTGCATACCACAGGAGACCCCAGGACCAGGCGCCTATGAACCTTGCTGGAAGTTGGATGACCGGCTGAGCACAGAGACCACGATGGACCCGTCATTTAGCCTCTTCTTCCGTAACATTCCCTAGCTTGGACTTGATTTCCCACAATGCCCTGATTCCACCAATGTCTCCCCAATCCTGTCAGCTTACTAGCAGATCACACCTGACCCTGCCTTATTGATAAAATAAAAATAACATCATGAATGTACAAAAGCAAGTCTCTCATTACTTGGACTAATGTTTATCTGCATGTCAGTGAGGAATTTTGTGGTCTGCCAACAACATAACAAGCTACATTCGTTGTGCTCAAATTGCTTTAGTGACGCCGGCTAGGGAAGCAGAATGATCTTATCTGCAACAAAGAGTACTTCATTCCACTTAACTACATGTTCCCGGTATTGCTCTCCCCCTTCATCTCTCCTGCGCTCGCTCCTCTCTCTCCCTCTCTGTTGGCAGTCAGGCTGCTTTGCCTTCCTACTATCTCTGCCCTGCGATGCACTCAGGAGGAGGAATGCTGCTCAGCCATGCGTCACATGCACATAGCTTAATGTGGCATGCTGCACCCTCAGATAACACATTCAGTATTAGGGGCCAAGGCAGTGGCACACAATAAAACAGCTATTCTTATCGCTACCTACTCCGCATACTCTCTTTCTATCGACGAACCAAACAAACACGGCCAATAATGTCGGGACACAGCAGCGATAGGAATCACCTCCGCATGGAAAATAATGGTGGCGTAGATTACAGCGCGACAGGGAGTGGGTACAAAAATAAAAACAAACACATTGCAGAATTGTTATTAGCGTGATCCTGGTCAGGGGTTTTTTTTTGATCATGTATTTATTCAGAGCAGGGTTTTGCTGAGCATGCATGCACTTTGTCAGCACTGCTTCACATTCATAGAGCTAGATAGTCACGCCTAAAAGCAGCAGAATTTTGTGCTACGGCCAGTTAGACAGTTGTTGAGGGAGTGGAGAGTTATATTCATCCATTCTGCCCACCCAGATTCTGCTGTCGAATCCAAGGATGAAAACATGTTGAACAGTAATTAAAGCCCACTTTATTAAGCTTTATTTTAGTTCTGTATTGATTTATGAGCATGAGTAATCACCCATGGCCACCAATACAGCCTGGAGTCTTTATAATGCCATTAACAAACAATAATCTACCTCTTTCATTAATAGCAAATGGGACACTTGGCTTTCATGGAAGAGTCGATTTTATTTTTAAGCTGTTTTGGAAGTAGCCACTCAGTTATATGATCAGTCTTTGTATGTTTCCATCAATAAAGCAGCGCCACGTCTGTGACCACAGTTTCCCAATAAAATAAGAACAAACTTGGTTCCACTTGTCTCTTCTTCCATGTTGGATGTACATTAAAGCTGCAATAATCAATATTTTTATATTAACAATGGATCAAGTGACTAGGTGTAATGTAAAAGGGGTCATTCAAAACCAACCATGAGTCATCAACCACTCTGCAATTTCCCTCAGCTCTACAGAGCGTTTTAGCGTCTTTCAGCGTCTTGTTTTGGTTCAATCTAAATAATCAGTCTCACCCAGCAGGACAAAGTTAGCAACTGGAGAGTGACACTGGAACATTTAGCAACTAAAGAAACAGATATTTTACCTTATAGCTGGTGAAGACCAAAACAGAGCTTAAAGGAAAGTGACAATGAGACTTGCATTTGTCAGCTGACCAGAGACACGAGTCAAATAAAAGCTAATGGTACTCTGTCTGGTGCATGTGTAAATATGTAACTGCTTCTTAACTGGTTAGCCACCACAACTTCATTAGGTGATAAAAAATCAATGTTCTGTTTACATTGAAAATAATGTTTTGATTTCCCAGGTTTGAGTTGGGAATTCTGTGATCCAATCACAGAGTAATGTGCTGAGGTCACAGATGGGGCTAACTGTATTCTTATTTTGGTGTATTGTTCATATTCACAAAACATTTCAACCTTGACTTCTGACAGAGCAACATCCCTGGAGCTGGTGGGGACGCAGTATCTTGCTCAAGGGCGCTTCAGCAGGGTGAACACAGACATAAAAGACTGAGTGTAGAGGCTTATTTCGAGAACAATTTTTGATAAGAGAGGACCTGAGGGAGTTTTGCAACTTGTGAGATACCGTACATAATTAGGCATTGGATTGACTCGTCTACATGTATTGACATCAGTGAAGTGTTTTGATCGGGACAACAGTCAGGCGAGCCGTCCAGAGCTTTATCACGGCACATCTACTTTGCCTAGACTTTAATCCTCACCACTCTGTTTTCCTTCAGTTGCCGACACTTAAGAGCTTGAAGAGGTTCAAGAGCTGGGCTCTTATTCCCCATGTCATTATTCTGGAGACAAAGGAGTGCACACTTCCACCCGAAGAGGAAGACAATCTTATTAACACGGGGCTTTGCACGCAGCCTCTGGAGGGCTGGGCATGTGAGGAGGACGCAATGAGAGAGATGTGAATGTGTGTGTGTTTGCAAGTGATGAGCAGCCATTCTGCCTGTGGTCAAGGCACCAAGCCCCCAGTAATCTCTGTGTCTCTCAACCCCCGGAGCCCTTCCTCCCTTCTCATCTCAGTGATCTCCACGGTCCAGCACTGATCTCTGACATATGCCTCATACTGACGACTTAACACCCTCCATCTCCCACAGCCTGCCTCGACCACAGGCACGACCAGGCACCCGCTCTTTCACTGTCAAGCAAGGTCTCCCTCGTAGACATACATTGCTTCAAAGAGTGCGCACGCGGGCACACAATGAAATGAAAGCACACACGTGTGCATGCACTTGTGATCCTTTGCTTTTTAAAAACCCCAAAATTGGTATGCATGAACCTGCAAACACATGCTCACACATTCTCATTTCTCAAAGGTTCTGTGTGCTAGTGATCACAACATTCTTTAAAAATATACAATATTTATCAATCATTTTATATAAAGGTCTTTAATAACTAGTACGAACATTTTTATATAAATAAATAAAACCTCTGAAAGATGAATGTGGGCCTTGCATCTGCACTTTGCAAGGAAAATGATCAGGACGCTAGGCAAAGCACGCACCACAGTAGAAACTACCGTGCACAGCATGCACTGCACAAAACCAACCATAAACACAATCTTTTCATCTGTGCTATTTCCTGTCAAGAGTGGTGACAAGGCGATTTAAGTGTGATTTAAGATGCAAGTTATGCTGGCACAGAGGAATTATATCATTTAAAGGTCCTGAGAACATCTGGTGTCAGGGAAGGTCACACAGGTAGTACAAACATCAACTTTGGTTTCCGGGGACAGCTTAATGAGATCCGGTCAACATTCAGGAAGCAGTGCAGCACATCAGTGGGGTCTGGAATAAATCTGTGTTTTTGGCAGCTTACAAAAGGAGCTGACCCTGCTACCCAGTGGTGCAGCTGAGCCGGAGTCAAGGATGTCAAATTAACAGCTAAGTCAGGACAACATGCTGAGAAAATGTGACATTAGTGTGGAACAATGACGAAGCCATGCCGCTGGAATTTCCTAAGAATGCGAGGTTGCTCAAAAATACCCATAATCCAATACTGTTGCGGGACAAATGCCATTATCAGTTGCTGAGTCCCAGCTAAAGGTCGCCAAACAAACAAACCCCAAACAGAGCAGCTATTGTTCGCTCAATGACATTGTGCTGAACTAAAATGGCCTCCCAGTATCACACAACCAGGCTGGCTCTGTCTGTCTTTCTCCCCCACTGTATAACATGAGCTCCTTGAGAAACTCCAGCCTGCAGTAAGAGGGTCAAACAAAGAGGTGGCAAGTTCAGAGGTTCTGCTCCCTTGTGTCCCCTTTAAGTCCAGGTCACATTCACTCTCATCACCACATCCCACACTGAGGCCGATGAGTAGTCGGCTGAGGAATTTAGCAGGCAGTGTGACACACCAGGAGGGTGAACAGGTATCCTTTTACCCCCCCCTCAAGCTGCTGACAGACACATTGGAGCAACATTACGCTTCTATTAAATGACATTTAAAAGTTTAATCAGCTCCAATGGGAGACTGTTAGCGAACAAGGGGGTCATTGTTTAAGTGGGTAATGGCGCTGGCACCCGTCGCGGCGTGTGTGGACGTGGACCAAGAGCGCCTGGAGGGTGATCAGGTGAGCGGGGGAGTGATTGATGGAAGAGAACACATGGCTGGCCAAGCTGCCTTTTACTGTGCTGCTGTTGCGCTTGGTGCTTGACAATTCCCCATACCCTCATAAATAAGCATCAGAGCATATCTAAAAATGAGGCTGATGGCTGTGTGGCAACAATGTGAGAACAATCCAGTGCTTACTTAATATCATTAAACAGGTTTAGCATGGCTGCTGGTGGCTCAGGAGTTTATTGTGCATTTGAAAGTATCTCATGACCTTTTGCCCTCGCACACATTTTCTCTTATTCACAGCCATATGGTCTTATATACAGGAGTTGAAAAGTTTTTGACATTCTGGGAAATAAACCTATTCACTTTCTTGCAGAGAGTCAGATAAAAAGATTGATATAACTCTCATGTCTGTAGCTTATAGTAAATATGAAGCTACAGCCAGTAGCTGTTACCTTAGCTTAGCTTAAATACAACAGGAGAAACAGTGGCAAATAGCTAGCATGGCTAAGTCCAATATTAACAAAATCTGTCTACAGGCACCTGTAAAGCTAACTTAACACCTTACCTCTTGTTTGTTTAATGCGTGCAAAAACTAGTGAAATGTAAAAATGACAAGTTGCGGAGGGCTTTGTACCACACTATTTTTTGGCTAAGCGCAGTGACTTCCACAACATGTCCTTTTTACACTTTGGTTCATGTATGGAAAAAGACAGAACATATAGTGTGTTTGTCAGTGAGCTTTCAAGGTTCTGGTAGGTGGATTCCTTTAGTTAAGCTGACTGGCTGCTGGCTGTAGATTCATATATACTGTACGGACGTTAGAGTGGTGTTAATCTCCGTATCTAACTCAGAAAGATAGCAAAGCTATTTCCCAAAATGTCTAACTAGTCCTTTAACCATTCCTGTGATCCATTAATTTACTGTGAAAAGTAAATTAATGGATTTTTATGACAATGCATTAGTATTATAGCCTACATTAATTAAAGTAGATGAAAACACAGCAGATATGAAGTAGGTCTGAAATATATTCAGGGTTTAAACTGTAAAATCTTTGGGAAATGCTCAACTCATGTGAGACTATAAATCTTTAAAAGAAGAAATGTTTGTTTGCCTAAGTGTTTGTATTTATCACCTTTGGGCAATTTTTCTTTACAACATTTTGAAAACATGCTCATGTCAACATGTGAACATTGGAAGCATTCTTGTATTGAACACTGCTGGAACACATTTGCCCCTTGGGAATGAACTCTGTTTACGTCTACTGTAGCAGTCATTTTATTTATAAATGAGATTATGGAACCACATCTCATCCTTATTACCTCCATCACTACCCTCACCCATCCATGACCCCCCATCCTTGTTTGGACATCACAATGATGGTTTATGGTTTCTCTTTTGGCGCTGTGCACCAACACCACCCAGTCAATGCCCTCCACGTGGCACCAACACACACAAATATGCACACACACCCCCATGACCTGAATACCGGGCCCACACGCACATACACACCTCACTCCTCAATGTGGTTATTACCTTTGTTCACCAATTCCAGTGTGGCTGTTGTCAGTTACAACTAGTTAATTACTTCATGATATGTATGCAGGATGGTTGTGTGTAAATGTGCAGTAAGTGCACCTAAACACTTGATACCTGTTGCTGCCCACCACCCCAACGTCATATCACAGATACACATACAGAGTGTGTGACAGTCTTGTGAAACTCAGGTGTGGAAGTGAGAGCTTAACCAGAGTGACACGCCTGGGTGCTCTGACATCACAATGACACAGGTGCACATACTCGATCTTATGCATACTACTCATTTATCCCAGGTATATGTACTGTATATATATTTATGTGTGTGTGTGTGTGTGTGTGTGTGGTGACACTTGGTCTAGTGAATAGAGCTTCATCTGCCCCTTGTCATTCTGAGAGGCTTTGCAGCGGGCCGCTTCCCCCATTAATCTGTCTCCTTTTACCAGAGCTGTCAGGACCACTGCGTGTGTGTGAGCGCAAGTGTGTAGCATGTGCGTACTTACTGTGCCACACAATGTGTGCATGTGCCTCTCTTTGTCAATGTGTGCGTCTGCATGCCAGTGACCACACATGTGTGTGTTTGTGAATGTGTGAGCACACCATGTAATATTTCACTCCTTACCCACAGGGATTAGACCATTCATCTCCCGAAGCTCCTGTGTAGGTGTCACACATCGCACTAATGAGGAGAGGATGGAACAAGGGAGAGCCGGCGAGCGAGGAGGGAAAAAGTAAAAATAGATTTTTTGTTTTCGGACAGCAGAGAAGAGGCGACAGTGATCGATAATTCCTGCGCAAATCGAAGTATTGATGAATGAGGGATTTTCATCCTGGGAGCGATGGGAGTGTGGGCGATTGTAGAGCTTTAAAAAAAAAAAAGAAGGCAGGGATTAGCACTGGTAGCCCTACAGGGAGGGGAAGGGTTAAGAAATGGGGGTTTGCTGAGAGCAAAGGCAGGTACTCCTCTTATAACACAAATCAATTTACGCTAGCCTGAGAAATTGATTACAGTTGGCTCATACCTCACATGGTAACAGCAGACATCAAACAGACACTGTCAAGCCTGCAAAACCACACAACGGGGGCATTATCTGCCTCTCGCTGTGTGTGTGTGTGTGTATGTATGTGCGCGTGTGTGTGTGCAGGGCCTGTGTGTGTGTTGTTCAGCAGACAAGATATCTCTTCGCTTTCCCCAGTTACTCAAACAAGGGGATGGCTGCTAGGCAACCAAGCCACATCACATCACATCAGGCAAGCTGGGAGAGAGAGACACACACACAGAGAGATACAGTAGAGATGGAGAGAGAGAGAGATAGGAAGAGGAGGAGGAGGAGGAGGGAGTTTGGAGGCAGAAAACTGTGCTGGCAGTATTACATAAGCCGGCAGCCCAGTCCCACTGCTCACATTAATGTGGTTAGGCACTCGGAAGTGATGTCCATTAGTCACAAGTGACAAGGCAGGTGAAGACGCGGCATCCAGCAGTGATTTTAAAAGCTGTTGTTGTTTATAATGGAGAGCATTACGAACAGATGAGTCAAAAAAAAGAGAGAACACAATGCACACATGGATGAATCGCCTACTGTATCGTACAAACAGAACAGGGACTGATAACACCCCAGATGGATCATTTAAAACTAACACACGTAATGTAAAGACATACTGTACGAAAACACATGCACATAGACACACACATACACAATAATGACATGTGGAATGATATGTGAATGCCCCTCTTAGAAAATACATGAGCTCTCATTTGAAGATGAGAGGGCGGGAGTGTTAGGGTGTGTGTGTGTGTGTGTGTGAGTATGTGTGTGTGCGTGTACATAAAAGCTGTGTCAATCAACATGATCATCAAAAATACATCAAAGGTTAAAATAAAGATGAGCTGCTGTTGTGACTGACAGCCTATACATAATCTATGAATCTGCATTTCCACATTATAACACAACAACATACATTCTATCACAAGATGTAACCAGCACATCTTAGCAAATTATGAATAATTAAATGGATATAAATGGGTCAATACAACCCAAAGTCTATCTTTTGAGAATGAACATAACACTCCCTTTACAAAATGAGTGCTTTATACTCAAAAGATAGATTTAGCTTTGAATTGACCCAGTGATTCTGATTAATAAAAATATTGCTCGTCATTTGTTATATTACTGCTGTACTCCATAGGAGATGTGCTCACAGTTGTTACAATACTTACAATCATTTTTACTTTTCACCCCTGTTATATTCGATAACCAATATTCTTGTCTCTGTTTTCATTCAACACCAGGGGAAAATAAAATGACTTGCTATTTTTCATTTGAGAGAGCATATTCAAAATTGAGGCTTGGAATGTTCAGATACAGTGTAGTCATTTTGAAAATATTAGACTGATATTTAAGACAATGACAATGAAAGTCACGACTCGTCATCATTAGCAGTCATTATCACTGGAAGTGAAAAAGTATGTATTAAAGGAACAGTTTGACATTTTAGGAAATATACTTATTCACTTTCTTGCCATGAGTCAGATGAGAAGATTGATACCACTCTCTCAGAGCGGTGCAGTATCAATCTTCTCATCTAACTTTCAGTAAGAAAGCGAATAAGCCTGTTACCCAAAATGCCCATTCCCATTAAATTAAATTTTTCCATCCAGCACTGCTTTTGACTGTATTTGCATCAGTGTATAATCATCCAGCAACAGGCCAATTCCTTAACCCTGACCAAAGACCTCCACCTCAGCCCAAGCCCCTCAGAGCTCCCTGGGGATGATGGTGAAGGGCCGGACGGGGCAGGACGCCTCCAGCTCCAGGGCGGTCAAGAAGCAGTCGGGGGCCTGGCTGGAGCCCCGAGACTGCAGGGCCTCGCCCAGGCCGCTCCATGCCTCGTGGGATGTGCTGTGGACCTGAACTGCATCACGCAGGACCTTCTCGCCGAGATGGACACGCCCGGTTTTCACCAGCAACCGGCCCTGGATGGACAGATGGGATAAAAGAAAATAAGGAAAATGATAAAATCTGCATTGATATACAGTGTACAATATGTATACTAATGTCGGGTTCATCAAGTCATGTTCAAAACACAAGTGTAGAGGACACCTAAGACAGAAATATGTTGCATCAATGTTTCTATTTAATCTTCTGGAACATTTTAAAACTCTAACGTATATACAGTAACTTAAAAGTATGTTGTGGTTAAAAGGATTTTTGTAGGTCATGAAAAGTTGATATTTTGGGAATAAAAAAACAATTATACAGCAGTTTAAGTGGGACACAGTGTTTTTTATCTTTGTTTTTTCTGCTGAATTTGCTGTGTTAAAACTGAATTAACCCCACTTCTGATGTGAGTTACAGGCTGGAAGTTGACCTATGGCATGCTCTCGTTTTCACAATGCAGAATGGTGATTACACATTTAATTTCTCTTCCTCATCCTTAATAATATTTTTTATCCTAAATATCAACCATTAAAGCATTTTTCATAGCATGATAAGATCAAGCAAACAGATGGTGGCTTTTTACAAAAAAATCCAAATCTTGGATTATAATGCCTGCTGTCCTGTGGTCTAGTTTAGGATGACAAAAAACAAAACACCAACAATGACAAACTGTACTACATTTTACTACAGTCATATTCAACTAGAATTGTACAACTAAAGGGAGAAAATCCACAAATCATGAGATTAGGAGCAACCCTTTGCCACACACACACACACACACACACACACACACACATGGAAGCATGGAAGCAGCATGGAAGAGGTGGCTTTGAGCTAGGCACAAGCAGACCCAAATGGCACAGAGCAGGACCTGCCCAGAAGAGATAGTTGGTGGTAAAAGCAGGTGGAATGTGCAAAGTGAAAAGGTAGTCTCACAGGCAAAACAAGGCCAGTGGACAAGATTGGAAAACCTTGTGAATCTTTGGGAAATGGAAGGAGGCAGATTGAGCTTCATCATCAGAGCCATCTACGATGTTCTTCCCAGTCCCAAGAACCTGAACCAGTGGCGTGGGGAGGACCCATCATGTCCCCTTTACCAAACACCAGCAACCCTACGGCACATACTTACCAGGTGCAAGACCTGCCTCACCCAAGGCTACACCTGGAGGCACAACTGGGTCCTTTGGCAACTGGCACTAGTGCTGGAAGTTAGGAGGACTAACAACAATGCCCTCCCTCCTCCAACCCCTGGCTTCTCAAACACCATGGCCTTTGTACCAGCAGGAAAGGTGTGAAAGAAGTCAACTGCAAGAAAAGGATCAAGCATACTGGATACAGCCTGGGATTGGAAGATGAAGGTTGATCTAGACCAGAGGCTCATCTTCTCATTGGAGATCATTAAAACTAGTCTCAGGCTGGATCTGATCTTGTGGTCAGCCTCACAAAAGGCCCTGTTCATCATAGAACTGACGGTGCCATGGGAGGATGCAGCTGGTGAAGCGTACAAATGTAAAAAGCTGAAGTATTCCGATCTAGCAACTGAAGCATAACAAAATGCCTGGAGAACACAAGTATTCCCTGTGGAGGTCAGCTGCAGGGGTTTTGTGGCCATGTCAAACACCAGACTGCTGCAAAGGATGAGAGTCCGAGGACAGGCCCTCCAACAGGCTATCAAGTCACTGGCAGAGCTGCCGAGCATAGCAGGAACTTACTCTGGCTGAAAAGAAAGGACAAGAACTGGGTGGCAAGATGACCATCAGCCAGAGGGAGGAGTAAAAGTGGAGGGGGGTGAACCTGGGACACCAGGTGTCACCATTGAACCCTCTGGAGGTGTCGTGGGCCAATAAATGAAACACAAAGGAAGGAGGGTGCCCACCTGATGACCCCACTGAAGCTTCTACCCCTACCCCCACTGCTGGTTATGATTTACAGTCTGCACAAACAGGTCTGAATCACTGACAGAAGAAACCTGGACTCGACTGATCCTGTTGAAATTCTGTTGTTGTGTGGGCCTATCAACGAAACAGTAAGGAAAGAGGGTGCCCACCTGATGATTCCAGTGAAGCGTTTACCCCCTACCCCACCCAAGGAGTAATTGCAGATTACAATACTGGATTGTAAAATCAAGTCCTATGAGCTCAACTGGTTCCAGTACATGTAAATACAGAATGACAGTTAATCAACAGTGACACAGTGTCCATCACAGTGCATTGTATTTTTGTTAGTTATTTTGTTGTTGCACTGTAATCTAGTTACGAGTCTGAGATCTGAGAACCTGCTGCCAAAAAGCAATGCATTTACAAGTTATAGTACCAGAAAAACAAACCCTGACGGCAAATAAGGAAACATGAATGTCATGGAAAAGACATGAAGCTTCCTGCTGTTTTGGTTGTAATTTTACCATTTGCCTTTGTTTTCTCTTCCGAATAAGTTTGGCTAACCTGAGGGTTTGTTTTCAACCTGTATGATTGTCTGATTGCTCATGCTTGTTTCCCTGTTGGACCTATTTTTGGCAATGTCGCTGTATTCCCAGATCTCGGCAATTAACTTAGGGAGTATAATGTGATCATCAACAGCCCAAGGTAGAAAGCTAAAACCCAAGTTGTAATAAACCAGTTTTCCTTTAAGTTTGGTAGAAAAAGTCACTCATCAGCAGTGTTGGTTGCTTGAAAAATGTAATCAATTAATTATTACTCATTGAAAATGTTATTATATTACTTGACTAATATCTCAACTACACATTACTGTCCTTACTTAGCTCAGCTCGATTAAAGATGCCTTCCAACAACTCCAAGGCCTCCACACCCACATGTCCCATATTCTTTGTTTAACATATGTAGAAATAGAAAACAAGATATTAAGGTTAAGCAGGCAGCCTATGTTTTGGCGGTATTTACTGACCATCATCAGCTAACTTAACGTCAGCCATTGTGACTACATGCAACAGCACTCTAAAAGTTCCGTCCTCATAGTGAAGCTGCAAGGTTCAGACATCCACCAACTCTGAACAAAAAAACTGCTGAATCTTGAATATAGGCTTACCAGCTAACATTAGCAAGCCAGCTAAGAAGCCACAACGTGTAAATAAGACAACTTTGGAGGTACCAGGAGGCACATTTCTCTTCTTTAATGGAGGCCAACTGCCTCCCCCAAAACCTCCAGCCACTGCATTAAGCTACTGTCCTCTGAATGCAGAAAGACCAAACTGATATCAACCCTCTTTTAAGGTTACGGTAAGATAGCAAACAAACAACCACCAAATTGAGTATTACTAGGATAAGTAAATGTAATGTAATTACTGAATATCAAATTGTAATCCCTATGCGCTACTCATTACTGAAAAAAAAAACAACTAATAACATTACTGTAATGTATTTACATTACAGTACATTGTACTGTAATAATGTATTATTGGTATGTTCCTTTAAAGAACATACTAGTCCAAAGTTAATTTGCGGTGGCGTGCTGGGTGGCTACCGCCCAGGGCTCTGCCAAGAAGAGTGGTGGGTAAGCATGCAATCTCTGCACTCACTGGTTTTATATTGTATGAACATATACTGTATATGTGTGTGTGGCAACAAAGGACTGAGGAAGGCAGGATCGAGAAGTATATTACTGATATTTCATGCAAAACTGTATGGATACATGAATTTAATAAATGGTTGCTAAGGCTGATGTATGGAAAATACGTGTACGCTGTCAGTGTGTGTTTGAAAAGAGAATATATGCGAGCAAGAGAAGGATATTATGTATGATGTCTGTTGTCACCATGTGAAAGGTCATGCAGAACTTTGTGTGAGTGTTTGTCTGTGCTCTGTCTCATCGATGCTCGGCCCAGTTGGGGTGCGGTGTGTTTGAGAGCCCAGTAGAAAAGGGCGTCACGCAACTGACAAACAGCATGGAGTCAAATCTGTCTAACACACAAACATATTGTGCAGGCGCACACACACAAGCTACAGTGTCACATGCACACTCAAGGTGACAACAGACAGCCACTCTTGCACAATATCATTCCCTCCCTTACTTTGACTATCTGTTACACACACAAACACACACGCACACACAGAGCTGGCCTGAGGTCAGACAGACGAGTCTTGTTATGCAGTCTCTGCTCGCAAGCTCCAGATTAATTGGGCTGAAATTCACATAGCTGTCTAGGGGCTCTGATGCAACTTTCAATAAGAGCACGCACACACACACACACACACACACACACACACACACACACACACACACACACACACACACACACACACACATACACACACGCATACACACTCTTCCTCCTTTCCTCCTTTTCCTCACTGCTGCTCTGAGGAAAACACAGAGGAAGATTGAAACTCTTGGGTGCGGAGAAAGCCTGTCACAGGATGTACACACAGGCTTACAAGCTTGTGTGTGCGCCTACATGACATGAGTGTGTGTATGAATGCTTGAGTGAGTGTGTGTGTGGGTGTATGCTCGAGGTGTATAATGTATTTCTTGCTGCTGGTTTGGCCACTAGCTTTCACATCTTACTGTCTGTACTTGTCTCCAGACACATAAGGGTTATATCGTTCCAACGTTTCTAGCATCAACACAGTCAACTACTGGGCTAACACACACACACACACACACACACACACACACACACACACATACACACACACACATCAGAGACTCCCACATCACTTAACCAGTTGTCTTCAAATAAAATTTGAGTTTCCATCGCTTCAAAGGACATTACATTAACTTACATTCACTTCCTGGAGACTTATCCTAACCTTAACCATAACCACCACATGCCTAACCCTAAAATAACCCTAATCTTACCTTAACTTTAAACTTTAAAATTAAAGATTTATGTTAAGGGGACTTGCTTTTTGTCTCCATAAGGAGGATATGGTGAGTCCCCACAACATGACTGTGTAAACAGAGTTAAGTCCCCACAACGTGAGGAATACCTGGACCCCTTCCATTTGTGCCACATGTCAGTTATGCTTGTAAGTTGTAACCATGGAAAAGTTGATCCTTCTAGGTCAGCAGCTCAATCAAATAAACACTACAGTGGTGTGATGTAAACACAGGAGAGGCTGAGCAAGACAAGCTGGCAGAAAAGCACAAACACAACAGTAGACACACTGGAAAAATGGTTGCCAGTAAAACACGTCAACATTTTAGGAAATAAGTGTTGTTTAATAATGTGTTTTCTTTCTGAGAGTGAAATGAGAGGAAATACGTATGTCAATCTCACATCTGTGCATTAAGTACAGAGCTGAATACAGGACATTAGCCTAGCTACCTCTATAGCTGTCTAATGTATACAATGTATCTTGATAGTTTAACCTGTACATGAACAGAGATGTAAAAATGACAATATGTGATAGGGAAGTTACATGTTGGCTGAGGCCAATTGCTAGATAAAGTTGTGAACACAGGTTTTGGTCTTTGGGAAGCTGTGCACAGTCACTGTTCACCAACAAATATTTCAAGGACGTAACTCCCCATGAAACTACAAATTGTCATTTTTAGATTTCTGTTCATGCACAAGGTCAAACAAAACAAGATGTAACATGTTATTGAGTTAGTTTTAGAGGTGTTGGTAGGTATGTTTTGACAGAGCCAGCCAGGCTAGCTGTCTCCACCTGTACTTTGATTTTTGTTATAGTTTCATATGACCGTAAGACTTGATATATATGATGAATATCCAGAGACTTGACTTTAACTGCATGAACTGAACATTTATTGTATATCACACTGTATTGCATACACTCTGAGCTCAACTAAGCACACTTTGTGTTACTCTACCTCCACATCAGTAACTTCATCACATCAGTATAAGTGCATGGCACTACATACTGCATCCTTTGTAACTCTCAGGTGGTCAAATAACTTGTGGTTTGAGCTGGCCTCAATGAGGATGAGAACTTGATGTCAGCACTCTCTGCTGAACCTGTGTCTGATGGGCAGATGCAGGTACAGCAGGTCTCTGCTCATCATCTACTAGGTCTGTTTCTGAGTACATCTGGTGCTTTGTGGTGTCTTCCTCAGATGGCCTCTGTTGCGTCTGTAGTGCTGACCAGATGATGTCACTATGTCATAGGACCGTGGTTCATCTCTCTATGTGCTGACCACAGCCGGACACCAACCT